>NC_044496.1:6336271-6373771 GCF_902362185.1 Chanos chanos | reverse complement strand
AAAAGAAAAAAAAACTGTTGTGTTGTCTTAACAAGTGATGTGAACCGATGCTGGGAATACTTTCTCAGAGTTTCTCAGTCTGTCAGTCATCTTAAGAGATGTTTTCAGTGGATGAATCCAGATTCAACTGGATCGAGAAAGATAGAAAAGAACTCTTCACTTCACACACCTCACCTTGTCACTTTTCAAATGACATCATCTTTCTTTCTCATACACACGCACACGCACACGCACACACACACACACACACTCGGGTGCTAGGACGCAGTTACGGCAATAGGTGATAAGGAAACTGAATGAGTGTGACTTGACTTTTTTCTTTCTTTCTTTTTTTTTTTGTTTTTTTGAAACGCCTACACACACACACAAAGAGCTTGTCAGTTTAGACAGTGGCTTGTCAAAGGCAGATTACAGAAGGAGAAAGTTTGGATGTTGCTGGTTTTTCGGGCGAAGAACAGAATGAGAGGAGGAAAGGCTTAAATGTAAGGGACAGAAATAAACGAGTCTGTCGACAGTGACAGGAAGGGACTGTTTTTAACAAGCCAGCAGAGTCAGTCATACACGCACATTCACATGACAGGGAGAGAGAGAGGGAGAGAGACAGAAAGAAGGACAGGAGGATTTCTGTATCCCTGACAGCGCTGCGTTTAATTTAGGCGACCAAATTCCAAATTTCTTTTTCACCTCCCTCTCAGAATCTGGCAGTTTGGAGGCTTTGGTGTTAGCTCTGTGCTAAAGGTTGGAGGGACTGCTCAGATTAGCGTGTGTGGCAGAGCCCCTGTAAGCTGTGCTGTAATACATGCCTGGCTAGGAAATGCTCTTACCCCACAGTAAAGGATACAAGATGTTAATTTACTCTCTCTCTCTCTCTCTTTCTCTCTCTCTCTCTCTGTTTCTTTCTTTCTTTTTCGTTGCTGTCAGAGTAATTTAGTTTTTGACTGCTTCCAGCACACCCTTACGTATTTACTTTGAACTTGCTCAAAAGTCAACAAAACGTATCTAGTAGACCTTCAAAGCTAATACAGACAGGCCAGCATAAGGTTAACCTTTGACCTCTGGAAACTGACAGTCCATTGAGACACATGTAATGGCTTAGTTCTCTTTGCTCAGACTTATTCAATGACTCTTCTCTCCCCAAACAGCCAAAAAACCCTCTTCACTATTGGGCCCAATTTAACTTGTTCCTTTCATTGAATTGGGTGTGCCAGAAGCTTTATTGACTCAAATACTTGTTTGATTCGTCATATTTCTCGTTATGAGAGATTTGAGTCACTAAACTTATGTCTCATGTGGTGCATTTCTTTTACGTTGAGTTGCATTATGAACAATGTGCTTTATGATTTATGTGAAATATAGATCATGAATGCTGCGTTTGTGTGTTGTTTTATCAGACCCAGCTCTTGCTGAGCATTGTGGAGGATGAGAGTAATGTTCAGGAGGGCAGGAGGGAGATGGCGGAGACTCTGCTGAACGCGCTGGCCGACAGACAGCAACACAGACAGACCTGGAGAGACAGGTCAGTCCAAAACGCACAAATCAACTGAGAGACAACGAAAACCTAGACTGCTACAGTAGATATACTCATACCTAGGACTAATACAGTAGACATACTCATACCTTATGACTACTACAGTAGACATACTCATACCTTATGACTACTACAGTAGACATACTCATACTTAGGACTACTACAATAGACATACTCATACCTAGGACTAATACAGTAGACATACTCATACCTAGGACTACTACAGTAGACATACTCATACCTTATGACTACTACAGTAGACATACTCATACCTAGGACTAATACAGTAGACATACTCATACCTAGGACTACTACAGTAGACATACTCATACCTTATGACTACTACAGTAGACATACTCATACCTAGGACTAATACAGTAGACATACTCATACCTAGGACTAATACAGTAGACATACTCATACCTTATGACTACTACAGTAGACATACTCATACCTTATGACTACTACAGTAGACATAGTCATACCTAGGACTACTACAGTAGACATACTCATACCTAGGACTAATACAGTAGACATACTCATACCTTATGACTACTACAGTAGACATACTCATACCTAGGACTACTACAGTAGACATACTCATATCTTATGACTACTACAGTAGACATACTCATACCTAGGACTACTACAGTAGACATACTCATACCTTACAACTACTACAGTAGACATACTCATACCTTACAACTACTACAGTAGACAATAGACATACTCATACCTTACAACCACTACAGTAGACATACTCATACCTTACAACTACTACAGTACACAATAGACATACTCATACCTTACAACTACTACAGTAGACATACTCATACCTTACGACTACTACAGTAGACATACTCATGCCTTACGACTACTACAGTAGACATACTCATACCTTACAACACAGACAGACCTGGACAGATCTGTCGAATGCACACAGATCAACTAACAAACAGCCAAATCTTAGTCTATTACAGTAAACATACTTGTACATTATAACTGCAGGGGACATATAAAGATTTAGGTGGTCAGGTCATCATCAATTACACAGTATAAAAACAGTAGTCATTCAAAATCCTTTACAATTAGAATCACACAGAAAAGTAAGATATTCGGTTAAAAAAAAAAATCTAACTCAGAAGACGATGAAGGAAAAGGTAAGTTCAGAAATGCGTTTAATCATTTCGGCCCATGCTTTTTGTCCAGTCTAATACACTGAGCATCAAAAAACAGAAAAAAAAAAAAATCAAATCAAATCTTTTAAGAACACTCTTTGAAATATGACACAACACAATGACAAGGCTTGTTCATTGATTTGTTTTGTGATTGTTTAATAAAGATACCCAGAGTGTGTTATCGTGTATTTCTACACTTTTTCCTTTTTCAAGGTTGTATTTTGATCCACAGTATAAATTGGACACCCCCCCTTTTTTTTTACACACTTCACTATCATTTATTTATTTCTAGAAATGATGAAACACTGTTTCTCTTTTTACTGAATACTGAGTCCTCACTTTGTGTATAGTGGGGTTGTGTGTTTGAAATAAGCCAGGCTTTGTGAATGGTAGCGTGTTGTTGAGTTTGTGAGTTTGTGACGGGTTTGTGTTTGTAAATGGGAGAGTGTTGCTGAGTTTGTGAGTTTGTGAGAGGTTTGTGTTTGTGAATGGTAGCGTGTTGTTGAGTTTGTGAGTTTGTGAGAGGTTTGGGTTTGTGAATGGGAGAGTGTTGTAGAGTTTGTGAGAGGTTTGTGTTTGTAAATGGGAGAGTGTTGTTGAGTTTGTGAGGATGTCAGAGGTTTGGGTTTGTAAATGGGAGAGTGTTATAGAGTTTGTGAGAGGTTTGTGTTTGTAAATGGGAGAGTGTTGTTGACTTTGTGAGGATGTGAGAGTTTTGGGTTTGTAAATGGTAGCGTGTTGTTGAGTTTGTGAGAATGTGAGAGGTTTGGGTTTGTGAATGTGAGAGGTTTGGGTTTGTGAATGGTCGAGTATTGTCGAGTTTGTGAGAATGTGAGAGATTTGGCTTTGGAGGGAAATCCTTGTACATGGTAGATATCACACAGACATGTGGGTGCAGATAGCCCAGTGACTTCCTTCCTCTGAGATAACGCTACCTCTGAGAGACGCTGGCCATTCACATAGATAAACACACAAAGTCAGGCCTGACACACACACACACACACACGCACACACACATACACACACACACAAACTGAAGATTGACATTGAGCTTTGTTGATTTAGCTGGTGTCCCCCCTGTCTTTGGTTTTCATTAGAGACAGAGTCTTCCTCACACCATAATGCACTGCCAAAAGCCACACTCAACTCGCACAAACACCTAAATCAAAGAGACAACAAATAGCTACACTCAACTAGCACAAACCTCTAAAACAAAGAGCTACACACAGCTAGCACAAACCTCTAAAACAAATAGCTACACTCAACTAGCACAAACCTCTAACACAAAGAGCTACACTCAGCTAGCACAAACCCCTAAATCAAAGAGACAACAACACTTCCTAAATCTTCTTAAAATGCGCCATCCTGCTCTTTTTACTCCTGCCTCAAATCATATCACAGTTCACCACACAGCCCCAAACTGCATAACCCCTCTTTTTCCCTGCCTAACACTACATAAATCTAACAAAAAATAAAACACACACATATAAAACCATATTTAAGGAAACACTCTCCACAAGCTCAAACTATGTTCTACTCTTCAAATTGCATGCTAATCTACTGTCACACACACACACACACACACACACACACATGCAGGCATGCTATACGTTTGCATAAGTATTTCCTAGCTGTTGCTATCAGTGCACAGAGAGTAAAGGAGCTCTCCCTCCCACACAGACTGATTGATATGTCTAGATGAGCCTTAATGTGCAGTTCAGCCCTCTCTTTTTTGGCCCTGTTCACCGATGAGTTTGACCTCTGGGAATGATGTGTTCACTCAGACCTTGTGTGTATGTGTGTCTGTCAGTGTGTGTCTGTCAGTGCCGTAGCCGTGCCAACCTGTGTTACCGCGGCTATAGATCAGATAAGAGCCAGAGCCTCTGTAAGAGCTTAAACTGCCTGAAGGAGCATTTCTACCTCACACTTTGCTCACATAGTCGTTTGTCAAGGGGGGGGGGGGGGGGGGGTCTATAAAGTTCCTACGTTCTGCTGCCTGGTCCAGACTCCCACCCTGACCTGGAAGAGGGGCTTTTGCCTCTGGGTGACCCCGAGGAGTGCCCCTGTTCTGATAGTGCCTGTAAACACACAGGCTGAGTGTTATGTTAACGCCTGTGCTTCTGGCCTCATGGACTCTGTTTGGCGCAAGGCACCGTAATTACAGGCGCCGAAAGCCAGGCACCGTCCTGGCCCTTCATTCGTCAAAGGTCTGCATGCGCACACACAAACACACACACACACACACACACACACACACACACACACACACACACACTCAGACACACACTAGCCTTAGCATTGTCTAAACACTTACATTTTCAATGTAGTACCAAAACTACACTGAGCTGCGGAAAAAAAAAAAATCAACACAACACTTTTCAGACACTTTTGTACCCTGCAGTAGTCCTCTGCACTGTCTCAAATCTTATTATGCTTCTACAGACAATCCCGAACTGCATAACCCCCCTTTTTTTCCCATGAAACTTTAGCGCCCTACCTGAAACTGTAACAAACTATTAAAAAAAATTGACCAAACCAGAACTGTATTATCCCATCCAGAATTTCACAGTAGAATCTCTGCAAAACCACAGTAAACCACACTAATTTTCCCTAAAATTACTGAAGCTTCAAGCTGCACATAATCACATCTCACTATATTAAACAACTAAATCAAACAAAGCTGTCCAAAACTATGTGAAGGCAAAACTGCCTTTCCGCAAATACCCAGTATACAGCTGCTGAGAGAGAGAGAGAGAGAGAGAGAAAGAGCCCATGCAGGGTGGGATGGGAAACCCCTGACATGACCCAGAACAGGAAATGCTCTCTCTTTTTCCAACATGCAGACAGGAGTTTATTTCATCAGCTGGAAAAGGTTGATTAGATAGAGGAATGAACACACACACACACACACACACACACACACTCCCCCCGGTCTCTATCTTTCCCTAACCCCCTCAGCCCCCCCCCTCGCCCCCCATTCTGATAGTGCCTTTCCCAAAACATCAGGGTCTTGTCTGTGAAGTGGCTGTCATCGGCCTACATTTGAAGTAAACGAAACACATGGCCCAGTGTGAAGCTTATGAGACACACTGATAAGGCGGTCCTGATATCATCTCTGTCACTTTAAAAGGATAAGGAGAAATGAATTCTCTCTTAGGCATTTGAATGATGAAAGATAGACGCTCATTCAGCAGGTCTATCTACTCTCCGTATCTCCGTTCCACATCATGCATGTCGGCCTTACAACCGCAGGGAGAATGAGGGAGGCTAACGTAGCCCTGGAAGTCTTTTAGAGTCATTAATTCCGTAAACCACTCCTTGAAATTAAACTTTAGGGACCCAATTTGCTGATTAATTTAGCTTTTAACAACAACAACAACAAAAAAAAATTATAATTATTCAAACAGTGCTTTTCATGCCAGAGACCTCTCTCTGGAGATAATGCTATTGTTTTGTTTGAGAGCGTTAGCGCTGGCTAAAAGTTTAGTATTTTTAAACACTCTGATGGATTGAACATGCTCAGGCTACATAAACATACCCAGTCAAAACTGACTGATGATGTCTTTTTTCTTTTTTTTCTTTTGTTTCTTAAACAGTGGTTTAAAGTATAACAGCGGTGTGAGGCCAGGGTCTGCTAGCTCTCACTCATCCCTGCCGGGGGGAGGCAGACTGAGCGATACAGAGGGAAAGAGAAAAATGCCAAATGTTGCCGCTGGGCCTTCCCAAAGCCTTATGGGTACTCACAGTGAATTATACCTCCACTTCCACTGCCGCCTCGACTCATCCATCCCCTTTAAACACACGCGCTCACGATACTGCGCCCCCCCCCCCCCCCCCACCCTCTCTCTGTTTACTTTTGCCTTCAGAGAGACGATTTAGCATGGCTCTGTATGTTATACTGGATAACGCAGACATCTTGGCATTTATAACTGTTGACTGTTTTGGATTGTTTCTTTGGTATCTGCCACCTTCAGGGTGCTACAACAGTAAAGCTACACACAGGAGAATGGATTTCAATTTCAGCTCATGAATCAATGGAAATTACATTGATGGACTGAGGTGTGTGCGTTGATAATGTTACGTGATATTCAGCTGTCATATCAGATTTTAAATTGTTCATACAGCTGACTAAAAGGAACAGAACTGACCCCAAACATGTGGCTGAAACAGTTCTCTTTTTGTCATCTCTGTAGTCTAAGAATATTATGTGAAAAGGTGCAGTGACATTGGTTTTCGTACGAATCTTTTGATATGGAAGCGACCTGGATGTACATTTTTAGGGAGTTAAACAGAGTGACTCTGTGACCTTTGCCCCTGTGTCTCCAAGGCTTCAGCCAGATGCTCCTCTGAATAGGTCACACATCCTAACAGGACACACACCTTGAAGGGCGTTGGTTAGTTATAAAAAAAGAAAAGTAAAAAAAAAACAAAAAAAACACACACACACGCACACAGACATTCTGACCGACCCTGCCTATACCCAATCCGGAGCCCTCTGCATGTGGTAACCTCTGGGTGACCTTCGGAGGGCAGAGGTCGAGCTTGCGGCGAGTAAAACGTGTGCGTTATTGCGATGGACTGGCCGAGGCGGAGAGGAACAGCTGTGTGGTTTGTAGTGACCAGGCAAACTGCTGTAGGCTTTGTAAAATCATTATATGATAATGAAAATGATTACCGTATTACACGGGCTTTCAGGACAGAAGAGCAGGAGGGCGGGGACAGATTTGCAATTCGTTTTGATAAATGGGCTGTGAAGGTTCCCATCTGGCTCTCTTTCCCTCTCTATCTGTCTGTCTCTCTTTCTCTTTCTCTCTCCTCCATTCTCTCTCGATTTATCATCCTTTTATTCCCCTCTCTTTCTCTCCTCTCTGTAGTTATTTTCTGCCTCCGCTCGGTTGTGCTGTTCAAGGCGCAGAGCTGGAATGAAAGATTGAGAATTCGGCTCAGAGCTTTCAGCTCCGTGGAGGAGAAAAGACAGGAGAGAGAGAGAGAAGAGGAGGAGGAGGAGGGAGCAAAAGTTTTTTTTGTTTTCTTTTTTTTCCTGTTTGACTCTTTGCCCTCTCTTTCTCAATGGCACTGCAGAAGAGTAGGCAGCTATTGACCTTTGCCCTGGGAAGCTGTTGGACAGCTCGAACCATGTAAATCAAGCAGCGCTGTGTTTTCTAGAAGAGCTCGGAAGTTCATTTTCCTGTGGAAAACGTGACGAGGTTATGAGCTATCTGCAGAGAGGGCATTTTGACTCTGAGAGAGTCGTTTTCACTCTCTGCTGTTTCCTATAGTCAGCATTTCTTTAGTCACAGTCTTAACAATGCATTTAAGCCAACATGGAGAACATGGTAAATGTGTTCGTATGTGTTTGTATACATATGTGGGCCAACATGGTTATCCCTCTCTGTGAATCCATATGGATCTGTGTGTGTGTGTGTGTGTGTGTGCGCGCGTGTGCGTTCGTGCATTTGTGTGTATGTGTACATTTGAGGTCTACAGCTGCCTTCATCAGTCAGCCCGCTCATGGCGACCTCTGACCTCCAGCCCATCTCTGAGTGTCCTCATCTCGGCGAGGGTCCGAGTGTGTTTTGTTTACAGGGATTGTGTGTGTCCTGCCCTTTCTGCCCTCACCTGAGTGGAAGCTTCTGGAACAAAGGCAGAGGTCTGTCATCAAGCTTAGGGGTCACAGAGTTCATAGTGGCAGACTGAAGTTTCTCTAAGAGCTTCATTTAACCCTCCTCTGTGTCAACCACCAGTTGTTGCCCTGTTGGGACAGGGGGTGTGTCCTCTGCTGTCAATCACAGCCTCCCTCTCCAGTGACATGTCTTTTGTGCTGATGGGGACAGAGTCCCTCCCACTGGGGGGGCTGTACAGAAACTTAACAATGCGGAGCCCTGTCCCAGATGGGAATTTGAAAGATTGTCACCGTCCAGTCACAATGAAGAGGGACAAACTCAAGCCTGCTTCAATATAAGCTCTGACAGACGTGATTGAAAGGGTGAAAGTGACTTTATGCAATGAGGAGGAACGCGCACACGCACACTCGCACACATGAGAGCGCACATGCTCACTAGCTGCTTCTGCTTCCCTCTCTTAAGCAGATCTCAAAAACAGGGCAAAGTGTTTGGATTTGGGATTAAGGGGGGATATGACACCAAATGTTATGAGCATTAATGACTTGTGTGTGTGTGTGTGTCTGTGTGTATGTGTGTGTCTGTGTGTGTGTGTGTGTGTCTCAGCTCTAATTTGTTTCATTAGCAAAGTGACATGAAGCAGAGGTACTTTATCATGTTGAACAGTGATCTCTGTGTTCCTGTCAACTGGTGCAGACAGGTTTGTCAAATCTGTGTTAGTCTCTCTCTCTCTCTCTCTCTCTCTCTCACACACACACACACATACACACACACATTCACAGGCTTTCCCAAGGCCTGTTCTGCCTGTGTTCCTTGGCGTTAGTCTCTGTATGAGAAGAGTTAGTTGGCTGCGGCTTTTTCTTTTTTCGTTTGCTGCACGTCAAGGTGTGTAGCTGGCAGGCAAACACCTGTGTCTGGAGAGTTCGACAAGTCAGTCCTAACCTTGTTCAACCCCCACACCCCCCCCCCACACCCCAAACACACACACACACACACACACACACACACACACACACACCTCGCATCTTAGCCACTGGTCTGTTTATCACTCCAGAGTGTGTTCAAATAGCAAACAAATGAGAAAGGTGTTTTCGCAGGGCTGTAATTAGAGTGAAAGTGATGGTTATGTTAAAAAGCTGTCGTCTAATTTGTCTGTCTTTATCGACACAGACATGTGTGGTCCCTCCCCCTAACTTCGACAGTGCGTGCGATATGTGATAGCCTTTGGACTGCGTGTTTGAGGTTTGATCGTAAATTACTCAAAAAACGCCCACATCACTGTTTAGTAATTTCAAAATTATGCACAAAATAGCTTCCCTCAAATTCAGACCCACCTGTGCTCCCATCCTCTCTGGCCTATGGGAAGAAAACGTGGGCGGTGCCGAGGAGGGGCGGAGTCAGGAAACACAGACACAACCCTGTGAGAGAGGAACTGGTTTGATTTGTGTCAGCACTTGTTTGGAATGCCCTTTGAAGAATACTAGGATGATTGACACTCTTTTAATATGTGCGCAGACAATGTATGTCCTGTTTGTTTGTACAACCAGGCTGAGACACAGACACACACACACACACATACACACTTCTGTCCACATGTGGTACCCAGTCAGTACCAGGCTGCCCCCCCCCCCCCCCCCCCCCCTCCCACCTACCCCTCCAGATTTTGTGGCTAAACGTTAATCTCTCACTTAAACAGGAATGCAATTCAGCGGATCACTTTCCTGTGTTACACCCCCTGTCAGAATGAGAGAAGAAGAAGAAGAAGAGGAAGAAAAAGAAGAAAAGAGTGAGGGAGAAATCAGTTGAGTTTAATTGCTGGCAAGGTTTGACAGTAATTTTATAATTATGCTTTTGGCGGTAAGAGTCGGGCGTAGGAAGGTAAGCCATGCACATACAGTCAAGAATGCAATTAAAGTCCCCACAGTCATCTCAAACTTGTGCTTAGCGTCAGACTCTCATTAAATGTTGCTTTTAATATGGAAACAGCATTGTGGAATGCGAGAATGGTAACCGGCCTAGGTTTGGTTTAAGGCTTTTCTGGAAAAGCGCTGTGTTGCTGTGCTCAGGAAAACAAAAAAAAAAACAAAAAAAAAAAAAAAAAACCCAAACACGTCGGAGGTGGTGCAGGATGAGGGAGCAGAGAATGTGTCCACTTGATATTTGTCCCTCAGGGATTTGTTTAATTTTTACAAAAACAACCAAAAAAAAAAAAAAGCATCAAATGCAAATAAATAACTTTTCCCACAAGATAAAGTACACCTGACAGCCTACGCTAACCTCAACGGATTTTCCACCTTGGGCAGAAGCTGACATGTTGTAACAACCCAGTGGACCCTAAAGCAGGCAGAGTTTCTCTGTACAAACCGATCTTTTCCTTTTAACTTTTACTGTTATTCAAATGAACTTGTCGACATATGAATCATCATCTTTATGTGATTTAAGTGGATATTTTTCCTTTAATGACAGCAGCAGGACTTGGGGCTGATTTTAGAAAGTAGGCCGGGCTGGCCTAGTGGGAATGAAAAGCCAGGGGCTCGGGTTAATGGCAGGCCCAGGCAGAGTGGCTGTCAGGCAGGCGGGTTGTGCTATAGATATGCCTCAAGGAGGACCAGGACCCTTTAGTGAGCAGGTAGATCTTTCTCTTAGTTCCTTAACTAGCTCTCTAACTTCTCTCTGTCTCTCTCCAAAGCTTCAGACCGAGTCTCACTATTACACGCCATGTTTCTGTCTTCACCACTCACACATTCCCCCTCTCTCTCTTTCTCTCTCTCTTTCTCTCTCTCTTTCTTTCTTTGCTCCCTGCAAGTTTCTCTGTCTATTTCTGTCCTGTTCTCTCCATTCCTGAGAAGACAGGATACTGAGTTTATAAAGCAGAATGTAATAGATGGAAGTAGATTGAGTGTGTGTGTGTGTGTGTGTGTGTGTGTGTGTGTGTGTGTGTGTGATTAGTACTTCATACCCTTGACTGCGCTGAAGTGACACGCGTGGTAATGATAGCGTTAGCTCTCCTTAATCACACTAACACACACACACACACACACACACACACACGCGCGCACACCCTCCCTCTCTTTCTCTCCCAAGAACTGTTAATTATATCCTACACCACTGGAACACTTCTCTTCATGGCAAGCATATTGTGTCTTCCAGTGCTGGCAGTGAGGTCATAAATTATCCTGAAGGTGAAGATGTAAGTTGGAGGAGATAGTTATGAAAATTTCATCTGTCTGGCATGGCGACACCAGCTGCCGCTGTCAACCGCCGTGTAGTGGGGGAATTACTGCAGGTCAGGGGCTGTCAGCGATAGGACCGTCAGTGCAGGGGCCCTGTCACCCCCCCCTTCCCCAGCACCCCGTCCTCACCAAAAGCCGCAGAAAGGGGCAGACGTACGCACGCACACACACACGCACACACACAGACACACACACAGACACTCCCCAAGCTGTCTGTATTCATTACCAAACGTACACTAGGACATGGCAGGCAGGTGGGCTCCACCTTTCAACCTCTCCTACTGTGATCATCTGCCATCGGAGGTGTGGATGATGGCTGTTGTGTGATGTGTGTGTGTGTGCGTGTGTGTGTGTGTGTGTGTGTTGTTCAGAGTGAATGTATTTCCTGTCCTGTTACATTTGACCAAAGGTTTCGTTTGTATATGTTTGTATGTGTGCGTGGGTGTGCGTATGTGTGCGTGTGTGTGCGCGCGTGTGTGTGTGAGAACATGAGTGAAAGAATGAATTTGTATCTGTCCAATTTATTTTCACCTGTGTCTGTGTCATAGAAGATGGCGTTTTTTTGTTTTTGTTTTGGTTTGGTTTTTTGGGGTTTTTTTCACAGCAAAATTCAAGACTTGTTACTTTTACTAATTTTTTTTTTTTTTTTTTTTCCTTTGACTCATCTCGTGAAAACTCTTCCTGTTAGGTTCTCCACTGGAGCAACACAATTAACAGAGACTGAGTATGCCCCCCCCCCCCCCCCCCCCCCCCTCGACAGGCAGTCCGCAGCTTCCGGAGAATTCTATTAGACCCGAGCAGCAGCTGTTAATTACAGTTCTCCATTCCTTGCTTTCAGACAAATGAAAGGCTTCAGCCCAGATGTAGGATAGAGAGATAGGGACTTGGTTTTTTCCTCTCTTTTTCTTTTACAAAGCCACTCTCAGAAACGGGTCATCAATGGGCCGGCGTCTGATGAATGTGTCGGCCGCTAATGAGGATCTTATCTGGTCAAGATTAGGTAGGATATTTGTAATTAGTGTACGGGCTCAACTTCAACAGCAATCTTAGCCCTGCTTCGCTTGTGTTTTACCAGTTTGAATTGTGTGTGAACTTTTTTTCTGGATGAATAGACCTGATCCTCAAGGAATCGTAGCATAAGATGAAGTCTACAAAGGGTATTTAAACAGACCCCCCCCCCCCCCCCCCCCCCCAATATTCTTTCCTTTTTTTATATGGCCATTCAAGAACAGAACATGGCATTGGTCTGACTAGATGTTATGAGCATAAAACAGAGTTTAAGTAGTTGTTGTGACCAGATGTTTTTTCTTTAGTGTATCTTTCATTTTGACTAAGTTAGGGTGACCATATTTTGGTTTTCAAAAAAGAGGACGGGGGGAGGGGATGATGCGTGCCCCTCCTAACTTACGGGGAAATTTAAGTGTATGTCACTTTTGGTTTCTGTTGTTGCGCATGTAAGGCTGATGGTCGACAATGCAATGTAAAAACTGCATCTGTACTTAACTGCGGCAATACGTAGATGACTAGTCTTTAATAAGACAAATAACTGCTAGCGTAATAACAGTGGCAAGATGATCTTATTTCTCTCCATTCAAGTTTTGGTGGCGTTACGGCTTTCTTAAGGTCTCGTGGCTGTTGCTGCGGCGTTAACGATAACGAATGAGATGCAGTTTAACCAATGTATACAGTATGATGGGGTACATGACCGTCCACTGGTGGCTTGCGAGAGGGCAGGACCTAAGGAAAAAGGTTAAATGCATACGCAGTTAATGGCGACTGTGGAGAACAAAAGCCAAATCCCGGACATTTTTGGCAATTTAGAAATCCCGGCCGGACGCATTTTTAGGTCAGAAAAAGAGGACATGTCCAGGAAAGAGAGGACGTATGGTCACCCTAACTAAGTGTGCTTAAGGATTGCACACGATGCTCTGAAAGAGGTTAGCACTGGGATAGTAAGCAGGCTAATGTCTCATTACATAAGGCCTTCTGTATAATGGATGAAAACATACCAGTTTTATCTGTGACCCTCCTTTTAAGAGTTGAGTCTGCTGAGCTAATCATTTTCCAGTCTTCTCTCTAGGTATTTTCTTTTTTTTTTTTTTTCCTTTTTTTCTTTTTTCTTTTTTTGGTCGTCTTCGTATTTGGTACCTGTCCTCCGCGTTAAGTCTTCATCCTGTGACTGTGTACGTAGCCTACAGTCATGCCAATAGGCAGCAAGCCCAGAGGTCACGTGACTTTGAGATATCCAGAGGCCTAGGTACCCTAAAGCCTCAAGGTGCCCACTCAGCTGCCAGTGGGAGGGGAAAAAAAACAAACAAAAAAAACACAGATTTGCTTTTTACCTTTTTCTTTTTTATATTCTTTTTTTTTATTATTATTATTCCTGGTACTTTCCATCTGACACTCATCGTGACTTATTTCCTTCTTCTCTTTTCTCTCTCTCCGCTAGAGGGATATGCAACTCCCCCCCCCCACCCCCACCCCCTTTCTCAGTCTCTCATGAAATTGCAATGCGATTTATTCAGCCCGAGGTGTAGCCATTCACAATGCTGTTTGACACAGAGAAGGCAAGCTCCTGCTGCCTTCTGCTGCCTTAAAAGGTCCTTAGAGCGCCTACCGTGCCATACCACACACACACACACACACACACACACACACACACACACACACACGCACAGAGCCCCCAGCCTCTTCATATCCTACATTTATGAACCTCTCAACAGCACTACGGGGTCCAGTAAAGAGAACAGAGGAATAAACCCATCAGAGTCCCCACTATTATAACTCTGACTGTCGCTATCCCAGCTTTATGAGGACATTTTCACCTCAACTGCCTTTTTTTTTTTTCTCTTACACTTACTTTTCCTTAAAATACAAGTGATGAATAGAATTCTCTCTTGAAAGATTTGGTGACAGAAAAAAGACAAAAAAAAAAAAAAAAAGCCCATATCTCTGGGAAATAACAAAATGGGAACCTCTCAGTGAAACTCATTTCTCATAGGTGTGTGTGTGTGTGTGTGTGAGTGTGTGTGTGTGTGTGTGTGTGTATGTGACTCCTCATTGTGTAGCACAATGTTTGTGTGTACAGTAGAATACATTGTGTGTTTGTGTATGTGTGTGTGTGTGTTAGTGTTACATTGTGTAACACTATGCGCGCGTTCACAGTAGTGTGTGTGTGTGTGTGTGTGTGTGTGTGTGTAAGGCCTTTGTGTCTGGCTCTCTGACTCTGCGCATGTCTCGCATCGCCATGGTAGCACTGACAGACGCACAGGCAGATGTGAGCATGGTGGTTAATGACAGGTGATTATAAGTAACACACATGCCAACCTAATGAAACCTCTGGGCTGACAGCAGCATTTGGTGCACTGGCATCTTGGCACTACAGTAATGTTTGTCTGCAGCTGCCTGGCTCTCACCTGCAAGATGAGAGAGAGAGAGAGAGAGAGAGAGAGAGACGGAGTGTAGCTGTTTAGTGTAGCTGTTTGACCCAGAAGATCTGGGATAACTATGTATTTGAAGAATTTTGAATGATTTTGATTGACTGTGTGTCAGTACACCCTCATGGCGTCATTCACGCCCCCCCCCCCACCACCCCCCAGCTTTTTTTTGTTTTTTTTGTTTTTTTTATTAATGGAATTAGACCTGTGTGTGCGTGTGTGTGAAAGAGAGAGAGAGAGAAGTGAAGAAGTTCCACACGTACACAGCACCTGTGAGTTGAGTAATGGTTGTAAATACCTCACTCTTTGTCAGAGTGAGTGGAGTTGTAATCATACCAAGCTTCATGTGACTGAAACGTGATAAAGAGCTTGTCTTATTCACCCAGGTGCACCTCCACTTGGCAGATGGGTTGAGATGAGTGAGTGTGAGTGTGTGTGTGTGTGTGTGTGTGTGTACATGCATTTTTTTTGTTGTTGACTCATGTTGGGAGTGAATATCACTACCTGTCTCAGCTGTATCAGCGTATAAGATTATTTATGGACTGATAATCAAGCCTCAGCATGCTTCTCTCTCTGTCATAAACGCTGGAGAAACAAACAGCTCCCCAAAACCCTGCGGCTTAAAAAGCCGTCCTCAGTCAACGTACTGTAATTGAGCTATCAACTCAACCTTTTTCCCATACTGTGTGTGGCTCATTGTGTCTGCCTACATTTACAGATGGCACATAGCCAATGTTTCAGACTGACACGTTTGTTTACAGCACTGTAATGGTTCCACCCCCCCCCCCCCCCCCCTCAAGATCTATCACAAGTAGCTGCCACTCATTCTCTGGCCCACGAGCTTAACAAAGGTGTTTTTCAGGAAGAAACTCTTCACTAAGCTTGGAAGTTCTGAAAGTATAGAATTACACTGTGTAACATTTGTATCATTCTTGAGTGACATCCTTCATAAACCAACTTTGTTACAGGGCTGAACAGGGATAATGGAGGTTAAGATGCTTCCAGAGAACCATGAACATTCTGACACGCCTTATGCAAGATTCTGGAATGTTCTCCGAGGCTCTTCTGTTGCATCATTGTTTTATCTCTGATGCTGAACACATATGTAAATGGAAAATTTCATAATCCCTTCATATAGCTTTTTTCCACCGTTGCTGAGGTTCAGTAGAGGTTCACACAACGTTCAGGCTAAAGAGATCCCGCATCTTTCCTCCTTAGCATAGGATAGTGCCCATAATCAGGAGCCAATGGAATACAGCTTTATCAGGCTGTGTGGGGATTGCCATTTGGTTGGAGAAGAGCATTCTGGGAAACGTAGTCTTAAGGCAATTTTCTGTGAGAGGACATTTCCCTGAAGTCACAGCCACTCCACCTAAATTGCAGTATACACAGCCAATGATTTTAAAATGATTTCTGTCTGTGTTAGCAGCCGGTTCTGCCCTCTCCTTTATGAGAGGTAATCCAGCTCAGTCTAAGTGCCGTCATCTTTCCTGCCCCACATTCTCAGTGTATTCGGAGGAGGTGATGTGTGGAGTAGAGGGCTTTGATAGTCTTAATTAGAGGCTAACGGTGTCTGAAGTAGTGCTTAGCAGCACCTCATTACATGGTCCTGAGGCTTGATTAAAATGTAGGGTGGACTATAAGAGAGAGTTTGACTAAAGGGGTCTCCGTGGCACGCGGAGATGTTTTTTTTTTTTTTTATCTCGGCTCTGCCTTACAGCGATCATTAAAGCCAGCTTCTGCCATTTACAGACTTTATTTTTTTCATGACTTTTCATCTTCATTTCTCATTCTCTTCTCGTTTTCGACTCTCACCTCTGAAGGCTTTTTCTCATTGGTGAAGCTGATTGTGTCCCTGTGTTTTAGTTAAGTGGTAACAAATAGAGGTGTTGTCTGAGATATTTTGGGATTCAAGCACATCTTCAGACCTGGTTCTCATCACTTTGTGTGAAGCAATGAGAAACAATCGAGACATTGTCAATAAATGACACGAGTGTTGTCGGAGCAGTGCTTTCCTGGGCTGTATCAGAGACTGCCCTCTGGTTAGCTGCTAGTGATTCATCAAGACTGAGTGAATGTACCATCCTTTACATGCCAATCAGCATTTTCAAAGAGTGAAAGAGGGAGGGAGAGAGAGAGAGAGAGAGAGAGAGAGAGAGTAAGAAATAGATAGCCCAGGCCACTCCCACACTCAGGGACTGTTTTGTCCATTAAGCATGTGATTAGTTAAACACCTTGTTCCTCACACCCTTCTTCTTTTCCTCTCTCTCTCTCTCTCTTTCTCTCTCTCACTCTCTCTCTCTGTTTCTCTCTTTCTTGTTCTATCTGTTTTGCAAGTGGTTAATGTGACCAGGAGATGTGTGTGGCTGCATTGTTGAAGTAACCTCTTTTAAATTATTCCCAGCTGAAAGTGAAGGGGTGGTATGTCTCCGTGACTTTATAGCACACACACACACACACAGAGATGGTCCCAGACACAGCATAGTGGATCCTGAGTGGTAAATGGCATTTATTCAGCCGGTTAGTCTGGGAAAACATATGGTGCCATTTGGAGCCACAGACTGCTTCATGCTGTTCCCCTGCTTAATTAGAATGGCCCAGCCAGTATGGGCCTCACTTAACACTCTGTCAACTACCCATGCACCATGCCGGCTGACACACACACACACACACACACACATGTATGCACACGGAGGAAGAAAACAGGGAACTCTACACTAGCTCCATTCCTTGTTTCCCCAGAAATATGTGGAAGCTTGTTTTCGTCAGCTTTCCTGTCTCCCTTTTCTATTTTCTTCGCTTTCCCCTGTGTGTGTGTGTGTGTGTGTGTGTGTGTGTGTGTGTACATGTAGCGGCCGGTGTGTGTTGAGGAGTGCATGTGAGAGGCAGTGTGTCATTAGAAGAGCAGATTGCAGGTTTTAGGTGAGCCGTATGTTGGCAGAGAGGCAGACAGTCAGTTGGGATGTTGTTAGCGGTGGATGAGTGGTCTGGCGGTGCATTGAGAAAGACCTGTTCAGACCTACTGCTGGGATTTGGCTCCTGACGATCTGGCCAAAGCAAACTGGGACTTCCACATTCCCAATAAAGACATCCCCTCTTCGTTTATAAACGATGACACTTTTAAATCTGTGCTCCCCCCCCCCCCCCACCCCACCCCCACCCGCAACTCACCACAGCCACTTACACCCCTACTCTCTTTCAACTACCACTTCCCCCAACATTCCCCAATTGCGTGTTTTTCCTTGCTTTTTTTTTTCCAGATAATTCCCCAACAACAGTGTGCGAGAGCTTTCTACTGAATTAGCATATGCTACATGTATATTTCAGCAGTCTTTAAAACACACATCTTCAGCGGTGAATTATGCATGGTGTACAGTGAGGTGCTTGTTTTGTGTCCGACCAAGATCTTGCCTGTAGTTTAATCATTCATTTATTTATTTGTTTTCTTCTTCTTTGGGGAATGGACTCCATTAAAGACTGTGACTCCTTAAATTGGAGCAGCGCCTGGGGTTAGTTTTCGGTATTTGACGTTTCTGCGCTGCGATGAAAGGGATCTGACTGGTCCTTCCTAAGCCTGGTTAATACTTCAATAACTGCATTATCACTGTGTGTGTGTGTGTGTGTGTGTGTGTGTGTTTGTGTATGTCAGTTCACGTGTGTGTGTGTGTGTATGTCACTGTGTGTGCATGTGTGCGTACGTGCGTGTGTGTGTGTGTGTACTCGTGTGTGTGTGTGTGTGTGTGTGCGCGCGTGTGCGAGTGTGTGTGCATGTGTGTGTGTGTGTGTGTGTGTGCGCGCGTGTGTGCGTGTGTGACAGAGTGAGTGCGCGTACGTGCGTATGTGTTTGCGTACTTGGACTCATCTATTTTATTTTTTTTCTCTCTCTCTCTCTAAATGAGATGCTGAAGCAGAGATGCAAGCGACTGAATTATTCAGAGGTGCGTGTCTCACAAAATGAAGCAAAACCATGGCTGGATTGTCAGAAGTAAGAAGAGTGTACTGGTAAACACAGTCTAAAAGGTTCTTATACATAATGAACAAGGCTTTTTTTCAAACACTCTCATATGCAAATCAGGTGAAACGAGACTTTAATCTGCGTCTGGGAGTTTCGTAAAAATCCAAACGAATTAGCACTGTTTATATATCCATTATCTCGCTCTGTTACACAGCATGAGAAATTGTACAGTCAGAGGGAATAAGCTAAATCAAAATGCTTTCTCAGTTACCACTGCTCACTCAGACATTCAACTTCATTGTTCAAAACAGACAATAGAAGCTACAGCTACAGCTCCAGCGTTCTATTAAAAGACATATTCACTCTGGACCTCTTTCATAAACGACAGTTTCTTCAGGACATAAAAGAAAGACGTTTGGTGGTACTGTTCAGTTTGATAAGTAGTTTACATAAAAGAATGAGGGCCCACGGAATGGGTTTACATTAACAAAACATTTAACCAATGGCTGAAGTTTGTATTTTACACTACTCACATGGCTATTGAGTGACAAAGATCCGTATTAATAAATAGTGAGACAAAACGCTCTAAACTTAACACATTAAAAAAAAAAAAAGTATATATATATATATATCTTATATATGTAAGATCATGAAAGATCACACAACTGCTGTGTCCTGCCATTGGTCAGTCAGCCTCTCTGTGATGTGCCAGTCTACTTCACTGTAAATCTTTACTTGTGCAGTTCCATTTGACAGGGACATCCGTACACCATTGTGTGCCAGGACAGCAGTAGCAGTGGATGTAGGGTGATAGGCACAGAAAGGGTTGTACCCGTAGGCCTTAATGTGTGTAACCCCCCCCCCCCCCCCCCAAACTCATCACACCATGCTGAGACAGGGCCAGAGGCAGGCGTGATCCCGTAAACACAGTCAAACACTCCTGTTGGCCGCAGGGGCTTGTAACCGCTTTATAACACCTTTATTATGTGTTTAATGGAGTGTGAAGAGGTGGGAATCATTGTATTAACCTGCCTTAATGTGATTTTTAAGCAGAAATATTTCTTATTCCTGTTGTTTCCATTTCCCCCCCCCCCCCCCCCCCCCCCTTGTGTTTCCTTTTGCACCAAGCTCCTACTTTTTGGCACACCAGATAAAGTCTGTGTGAAAAGTCTTGGTTCCTCTGTAATTTTCCACTCGGTGGGGAAATGCTGGGCTCATAAACGGCTGTAGGTGTGCAGGAGGCATGCTGTGAGGTAGTGACTTGGCTGAGAAAAGAGGTAGTGTAGCGAGGTTTACACACGTCTCATGTGAAGAACAAAGCCAGTTCCAAGGTGTAGCTCTTTCCATGGTAGAAGTGCTAAATAAATACAGAAAAGACTGGGAGCAGTCTTTCGACCCCTGGCACTGTAGATACATGAGATGGGGACGTAGGTCTTTGAAAGATGGGCTGAGAGCTTGCCTTTTGGACCTCTCCACCCTCCGCTTGGCCCAAAATCCCAGAGATTGTGACTTATTATTTACCGATTTGTCACGGGTCAATACAGTTTAACCGTAATCTCAAAGTATTGTCACACTGCTTGACTATGTCTATGCATGCATTTGTTGATTCGATGGGCTTTTAAGATCACCTCTAAACAAGAGACATTTTAAATATTTATCCATATACATACATACATGCATACATATTTATGTCTTGGCATGAGGTGTATTTGTGTGTGTGTGTGCGTGTGTGTGTGTGTGTGTGATAGATACGTAGATAGATAGATAGATAGCTAGATAGATAGATAGATATTACATATTTACCCTGTATTTTATTCATTTACCATGATGAAACTAATTATAATTATAATTACAGTCTTATAAATTGTGATAATGTATACTGTCTGTATAAAATTAAATTTAGTGAATACACTTTTTTACACTCTTTATTGTGAGGTAACATATCTGGATGAGCACTGATACTGTTTTTTTTTTTTTTTTTTTTTAAACCCATTTTCGATCCTGTACACAAAGGTTGAGATTTTTTTATTATATCTTATTAAAGTCACCTCTGGGCTGTACGATCTAATTTTGGTTTCAAACCCACTTTCTTCAAATATCAATTTGACCTGTTCTTTATTATCTCTTTTTTTTTTCCTCCCTCCTTCCTGAAAAGAATAAAGGTATTAATCTTTTATGTTTTGGAAAAATCAGATGAGTGTTATTTGCAGGGACCTCCTGCACAGCAAAGATTGGTGTGCTGGCAGAGAAAGAAAAAGAGAGAGAGAGAAAAAGAGAGAGAGAGAGAGAGAGAGAGAGACATACACGAAATTGCAGAGTAAATCAATACTTTGCAGTAATGTTCAAGGGATCCACTTTCAAAGGGCAGTGTTGCATTTGTAAGCCCATGTTTTTGATCCTGTTTCCATTTCATTCCTAGCCCACTTGTTATCATAGTTGCTTTTGTTTGTATGTTATTTTAGCTTCTTTCCCAAGTAGCTATTTAGCAGTTTGGATGAAAATACAATTAAAGGCACATCTGGATCCGATGGTTTTAATGGTAGACAGATGATGATCTCCACTGAAACTATAGTAGGCTTCTGGCAGACTAGAATTTTATAAACGTGAATCTATACTATAGAAATGTACAGATGTGAAGTGTAAACCTTTTACAAAACAGACAGAAAACTAAATCCCCTTTTCAAGTCTGGACATACTCTCTCTTGCTGTCTCTCGCGTCCCAAAAAAAAAAAAAAAAAAAAAAAAAAAACACCTCAGGCTAGACACAGATTCATGGATTAGAGACGGTCTTGTTTTTATTGTGTATATGTCTGTGTGTGTGTGTGTGACTGTAGGTAAGTGTGTGAGTGTGTTTGTGTTTAGACTTTCACAGCCTCTGTAACAGGATTTTCTCACACGCTCACCACTAACTGATACAGTAACTGTCAAACCCAAAATTGATTTGAATAAATAAATAAACAAACAAACAAACAAACCTGTTCCTGATCTCACACAAAGGCTAATCTACACAATGGTGAGCAGGTTGCTCTAAAACGTATTCCACTGTTAGTCCCTGTGACGGGTATAACCACAGCTTTAAGATGATTTGAGCATCTTACCTGCCCTGTCATTCTGAGTGTGTGTGTGTGTGTGTGTGTGTTTATGTGTTTGTGATAACATTGCATTGTGGACAAGAGATGAACCCGACCGAGTAATTAAACATACACTCTTCTCTCTCCCACATCTCCTCCAAACACACGAACGCAAACATCTTTTCATATCATTTCTTAAGCCCAGTCAAGTCCAGGGCACCATGAATACGGGAAAAAAACCCGAGTTGCTTTGAACTGGGGTGTTTTTGATAACTACCTGCTACGCTTCCTGAGGGATAACCTTTAGGCAAGGCCTCCCAAGACTCAAGCCCTTTGATGAGGTGCCAGGTCAGAGAGCTCCCATGGAACAGAACCTACCTATGTCTTCTCTCTCATCTCATCTCAGCGCTTCTTTTCTCTATGTAGGTGGAGTTGTTTTTCCTCTCAGAATTTGGACCGATAACCTCCTCCCTTTACATGCACAGACACACACACACACGCACACACACACTGTATTCATACTCTCTCTTCTCCTTTGGGTCACAGTGACCTCCTGGCATCTGATTGCTGGTGATTTGCTGTGAATTATGCCCTGCACTACCCCACGGTTAACCTGCTTTTGACCCAATCCTGGCCCTGGCGCTGGTTTGCAGACAGAAGCCTTTCTACGATTACGGTAGCTCCGAGGAGCAGATTACAGCCAAAAAGAAACTGACTGTACAGCTGTACAAGTCGGAGCCAAAAGATCCAACTTTAGGCTCCCAGCTGATGGGCTCAGGCCTGGAAGCTTCCAGAAGGAGTCTTATCCCGACCTTAGGCGAAGTTCGGTTATCTGTCGCAAGCCTGGTTCAACCCTCCAAAAACCTCAAATCAATCAGGAAAATCTCTTCCCTGATCACAAGCTTTACCTCTCGTCTCTCCATCCCAACTTCTGTGGGTCAAACTCACTGTCAGAGCTCTGCAGTCATACAACAATGTTGCCTTGAAGTTGCATCAACCTAGCACCTGCAACCGTGAACCACCAGCTTCTTATATTTTAACAGCTACCCTAGACCAGACCAGACCAGCAGGACAGAGTAGCATTCAACAGCCTCGCTAACCTCTCTCTGTCCCATCGCTCTTAACCACCGATCCAAACTTCCCTGAAATTCCAGTTCAGCCAGAAGCCACAAGATACTTTCTTTAGCCCTCTTAACTCCTTTACCTCCTACAGTGTGCCCTCCTGACCTCTCCTCTCCAGCCCATTGGTCATTAACGTGTATTATTTTATAACAGAAACCCAGAAACCTGAACCCTACTGACCCTTTTTTTCCCCCTTTTTTTTTTTTTTTAATATGTCTGAGGTTTGCGGACAAACTTTCTTTCCATAGCTTGTTCATAAGGGAATGATGCGTCATTGTGTAGAAGGGTCCTCATTGTCTGGAAGTTTCCATAAGCACCTTTTTGCTTAACTTGTTTGTTTTTTTAAGAGTGTTGCTGTTGCTAGACTTGTCTCGGTTTAAGTGTGTATGTGTCTGTCGGAGTTTTCTTTTTCTTTTCCTTTTTTTTTTTTTTTTTTTATTGAGTTTCATTCGGTGAGCCAAAACCAAAAATCTTATTTTGTTATTTTGAATTGTAGTTTTGAGATAAAATGTGTCATGAGTGATAGAATTTTGGGGCTTATTCTATGTTCTTGTTGGCCTTTAAGAAAACCACACATTTTAGAAAATGAACTCTAATTTTCACCCTCATCATTACACTAAAGCTTGTTCAGATTTCTGATACGAAAAAAAAAAAGAAGCTATGCCAAGACAGTCAGAGGGAAAGAAGGAGACCAACTCAGGACAGTTTGAGACAAAGTACAGTTTTAAATTGGTACAGTCATGGAAATGACGTGTTAAAATGAGTTCTAGATCAGCCTCTGACCCTTTTGGGGGCAAATTAGCCGCATTGTTTCTTTAGCATCCTTTGTTGTTTCCTACAGGGCAGATTTGACCCTAGGTTGTTCCCTCTGGAGGACACCCCAAACCGCCCCCCCCCCCCCCCCCCCCCCCCCCCCCCCCCCCCCCCCCCCCCCCCCCCCCCCCCCCCCCCCCCCCCCCCCCCCCCCCCCCCCCCCCCCCACTCCCTCTAACCCAAACCAGTCCTGGTTGAAACCGTGCGTCTCAAGTTACCCTGCCTTCACGCACATCAAATACTGTATAAAAGATCACAGCTGGGACTAAACCGTATTTCCAATTTCATTTGGGGTTTTTTTTTTTTTTTTTTTCTTCTTTTCAAGTCAGCAACAGAAACAAAAAGGCGCCTGAACAGCAAACGAAAACAGTGTTTTCATAAGTCTAATTCTGTTTGCTTTTCATTATCCTGAAATGCTTGAACCTTTCCAGTATGATTTTGGTTAGGCGGTGCTGAGGACAGACACTGAAAACCGAGTCCGTTTTTGGAGACAGTTATCAATGAGTGTGGACAAATCTAGAGTCGAGACTCAGTGCGGGCTGCCAAGATCTCGCACAAGACAGAAGTAAACTAGCAAAGTCTTCTGGGGATAGTTAGAGCAAAGTAACAACACCGAGATTCCTAAGAGTTTTATCTGTCTTACCCCTACTGACAACAAGAGTCAAATCCCCTCCACTCCCCTCTCCCTGTCGGAGAGAAGAGGCAGGAAGTCCACAATTACGGAAAAGCCAAGTGAAGTTCTTTACAAGTGAGGGCAAGTACGACTACCGTGACGCTCCCGCAACCGAGAGCCACGTCTATCAGTTCATTTCTCTCTGATATTCCGTTGCGACAGGGCACAGGCGTGTGGATAAGCATGTGTCACGCCCTTTCCAGAGCCTTACGTGGCAGTCCCTCCCTATGCTAGTGTAGTGCGTAAAGCTTAGCCCCCGGCAGCCTACGCTAACACAGGCCACTGATAGCCATGAAGGGATTTTTTTAAAGGCAAGAGCCTGCCCAATGCTGATGGCGGAGAGAAAGGATGAAGAGATGTCTTGAAAGACTCGTATGCGATGAAGAACCCTCTGAGGGTGTCTGTGTTCTCCCGGCACTTTGGGGAGACTGGGGCGCTAACAGCCGTGGACGAGTGGAAGGCGGGAACGGCAGTGTCCTTAGGACATGCTAATGTTAGTCTGCTAACCACCGCCATCACCACAGCAAAGTACTTCTGAACAAACTTTTTTTTTTTTTTTTCCAGTTTCTTATGACTTTCTTCTACAGTTGCATGTGACCCGACTGAAAGTTGAGAGTTGTGTTAACTTGATATTGTCAAGAATGCTTGAATAGATTGAGTATTAATTGTAAAATGTGTGTGAATATGAGACGGGAGAGGAGAACAGGTAGAGGTCAATTTGAATTGGCTGCCTGCCTGTTTTGTTCCCTGTTTCACCTTGTCCTCAGGCTTTCATAAAACAACTCTGAACATGAGGAGAGACTAATTGCAACAGCGACTGCAGGTGTCAGAGCTCTCTCTCTCTCTCTCTCACACACACATACACACACACTCACTCGCTCTCTCTTTCTTTCTCTCTCTCTCTGCTCTGGGGCCTGTGTAGAGTGTTGAAGCTGGTTCTAGAGATGTCTGCCGGGCTGTGTACCAGCAGCAATGAACAGGATGGGCCAGACACCAACACCCTGTCCCTCTGAGCAATGGAATAGTCAAAGAAAAAGTTTGTTTTTTTTTGAAGTTCGACAGAGTTTGACATGACATGCGCTACCCTGGTTTACCTGACTGAGCTCTGAGCTGTGTTGAGCCTCGCTGGAGGCCATGACATTCAGTGTATGGACGGCTGCTGCAGTCAGAGTAATTATGTGATTACAGATGGAACATTGCCTCTTGCTCTGTGTGTGTTGTGTGTGTGTGTGTGTGTGTGTGTGTGACAGAGAGAGAAAGAGAGAGAGACTACATCTCTTGAGGACAGACGGGTTTCAGCAGGCCTCTCTCCCTGTTTGAAACTCAGCTGACTCCGTACAAAATATTTCTTTCATGCTAGAGATGAAGTTGTTAAATCGAGGCCTCAATCTTGTGGCTAAAGATATTAGTGTCTGCTAAGAGATCTCAAAGAGAGGGAGAGAGAGAGAGAGAGAGAAGGGAGGGTTGTAATATATTACTGATTGAGAACCTTATCAAGTGACTGTATCACACTGGAATGAGGTTCTGGTTTGTGTGAGTGAACCTTTCAATGTGTCTCCCCAGCAATGAAGGTGACAGCTACATACAAACACATATGAGAAACGAGTGTGTGTGTGTGTGTGTGTGTGTGCTCTACGGAGCGGGAGCAGCAGAGAGTGCATGGCATTCCTCGGTTTATTTTCAATTGCAGTTTGCGATTTTTCACGGTCATGTCGTTCCCCTTTTCAGAATAATCTGCAGCCGGCTTTTGAAGTTGGCATCCTTTCATTTTTTTGGGGTAGTGTGTGTGGGGGGGGGGGGGGGGGGGGGGGGGGCGCGGGCGCGAGGGGGCGGCTGGAAGTTTGTTTTTGAAAAGGTTGCTATTATGGCCAAATGGTCTCTACGCTTCTCCAAACATGACTGGCATTAGTCTAGGCTCTGGTTACCGCTCTGCCTCCTGATGAGAAACCGAATCAAAGAAAAGAAAACGCAAGATCATTCATACAGCATGTAATGAAACCTGCCTCTTTAAATGCTCTCTCTCTCTCTCTCTCTCTCTCTCTCGCTGTTTCTCTTTTTCTTGCTTGTGATAACCCAGCCCTCTCAGAAGAGCGGTTTATGAACAGTGATGGTTGAGTTGTTATCGAGATGTACAGCAGTATAAATAGACACATTAGCACTTGGCTGAAATCGGAAACATCCGTGAGTTGGAGTGTGTTGCGTGTCACGTTGCTTCACTGACTCCCGTGCTGTTAAAAGCAGTTTTCCACAGGCCTCGCATTGGCTTGTTGGATGAGGATACACTCTTAGAGTTGGCTTTTAATCTTCAATTGGATATAAAAAGACCTCTCTTTTCTTTTTTTTTTTTTTTTTTTTTCTTTTTTCCCCTCTCACCCATCGAATCTGTTTTACGATAAAACCTGAGCCTTTTCAGAGTAATCCATTAGTAGGCAAGGCTGTGCCCCAGTCTAACAACTAAAGCTAACATCCTGCTACCTCTGCAACTGATTCAGTATGTTTAAGGCAAACATTTTATGAAATATTACGTCCTATGTGTGATAGTCATTGTATTGAATATATATGTACACTAATCAGTAGTGTACTGCTCTTGCTTCAGCAAATTGGTTGATATTTTGAATGTCAGAAAGACACTAAGAAAGAGTCAGAAATACAATGACATTTTAAACATTCATTACTGATATTTATGACATTCATAAATGGTTGCCAATGTTAAATTCACCCTTTGTCTGACCGTGGATTGTAATATGTTTTTTTTTTTTGTTTTTTTTCCACTTTACAAAATCTAAATATTTTTTGCTGTTGTCGTTTCTGTAGTCTCTTTTCTTATGGATAAGACCGGCAGTCTGACAACTCTGGATTCAAACAGACATATCTCCCTCACACACTGCTTTATGCTTTGAGTTTTGAGGATTCTCCTTGCCCCTCTCTCTCTCTCTCTCTCTCTCTCTCTCTCTCTCTCTCTGACCGTTGTCCCTTGTGCTTTACTTATCCGTCTAGTTTTCCACCTCACATTTGCCTTTCTGTTTTGAGTCAAATGAAAAAAAAAAAAAAAGAAAAGCCAGGTGCATTTTTTTTTTCAGAGAGGGCTATTGTTTTACAGTTTATATATTCTCTTTCTGGCTGTGTGATTATTGCTGATGTTAAATTGGGTTTGAAGTGTTCACAGTGGGAACTTGAAAAGCAACCCTTGTCTGGGTTCTGTCTGTCTCTCTCACACTCACACACACACGCACGCGCGCGCACACACTGACACAGACATTTACACGAGGTCTCTGAGCTTCTGTGGAGTTGTCATATAGTGTTCGTTATCTGTGCATTCTTGGTTATTATTTTATTGGCTCCCGTAGCTGTCAGAGAAGACCCTGCTGGAATTCTTAGCAAACACAAACCATCAGTCCTCATTACCGCTACTCCTGCAATTTATACTCCACTGACACTCACACACACTCCTGACAACATGCAAATACGGTGGGGGGTGACAAGGCCGCATGTAGACGATATGAGCACACACACACGTACACAGACACCTTTGAGGCATCGCGCGCACACATGCACCGTACATATAACACAGATATTTGTGAAAGGGCAGGTTACAGCAGACGTCAAGGCCTCTGTGTTTGTGTGTCTGTCTTTGTTTCATCTTTAGTGGCCACTTTTTTTCCTTCTCAGGTATGATGCAGTATATGTTGCTGTTTTCACATATTCACACATGTGCGCGCAACACACACACACACACACACACACTCACAGGTGCTCAGCTGGAGGGGACAGGGTTAGGGAGGGGCCATGGTTAAGCAGCCAGGTGAGTTAGTGTGTCTGTCTGATTGCAGAGAGAGAGAGAGAAAGAGAGATAGGGAGAGAGCGAATGAATTATGCTCTCATCTACTCCTCCATTTAGCCGTAGGTCACTGCCTTGAACAGATGTAGAACTTAAGTTCCCATCATTACTGGCTGTGTTGGATGAGCACTGGCAAATCAGTTCTCTTGCACCGACATGTTTTTATCCTTGCCTCCTTTCTCTCTTAATGACTAACCTATATAGTGTTTGATGTAGCAAAGAGTCGACATTAGTGCAGACTAATTCCTCCTGATGCGGTTTTGGAAGCTTTCGGCATTCCACTGAACTGTGTCACACTATAATTAAGAGATGCCTAGCATGTGGTTTAGGGCTGTAGGTGTGTTAAGCTTTTGTGTACAGTATACTGATGGAATTACTCTTTTGTAACCCCCCCCCCCCCCTCTCTTTCTCTCTCTCTCTCTCTCTCTCTCTCTCTCCCCCCCCCTCTGTCTCTGTATATATTTATGTATGGACATGCACTGTGATAGCTGATGACATGGAGAGACCTGTGATTATTTGGTTTAAGCTTTTGTTTTGATCCTTAAGCCATATTGCCTTTGGGAGGAAATCCAGAAAAGTTCTCAAACTGGCAGATTCGTCTGTTAAGGCCTTTCTTTATCATTAAACACAAATACATGATTTAGACATTGTTTTACAACGAGCAAAATAATATCAAGACAGACAGTGATAAAATATACTTACATAACTATCGCTTTAATCTGCATTAAAGTATGATTAATGAATCATAACTAAAATTTAAAAATGACAGAAACAGGCAGAGGGTAGTCATATGCTATTCAAATTCTTAAAAATGCTAAAAAGTTTTGCTGTGAGGCCGTCGATGACTTTGCCATCATAATTTAAATGTGTTTAAATATATATATCTCCACGTAGTTTGAGCAGAGAAACTCACTTCTCTACTTCTCACAAGGTCATAAATAACAACCTTGTTTCGTTGGTAGAATCAGTGTCTGCTCGTGTTTAGTTCCGCTCCAGTCTTGTCCTTCCTCGTATTGCGCTTCATTATCTAGCGAGTGCAGAAGTTTGGGATGGCTAGTAGCAACAGCTGTAGGATTTAGCAACTTTCACTTCGAGTGCTTGTGCTTCTTCGCATAACGCATTAAAAAAACCCTCACACAATTATGTAAAGTTATTTCCAACAACAACAACGGCAGCAACAAACAACAAATAATGTCTTTAATATATGCCTTTACCTCCAGCGAGCATTTTATATGCAAATGAAGGACGATTCTGAGAAGGATGTGGAAAGCTATTCCGCAATAGCTTCTGTCTTTTGTGCCGGCGGATTAGTGAAATCTGTTACGGTTTGTTAACATGAAGCTTTTGATTCCGACTGAAATGACACCATGTGTAGAATTAGATTAAAAACAATGTATGTCGAGCGGCCGAGCGGAGACGTGCCGGACTCTCAGCCGGCGTGACACGGGAGCCGCGTACCTCCCCTTGTTTGTGTTTCGCGTCATTGTTAAACAACGAAGTTCCTTTGGAGAGGTTCTGTGTGCCGCTTTGTTCCGTAATGAGCAATAATAACTTGTATAAATCATTTTTGACTGTTTGGAGCTTTGCAGGTTTTACTTGGCATTGACAGAAAGCCCACTACTGGTGACAGTCAATAAGGACTGTTGTAGAGCAGATGAGAGAAATGTGTGTTATTGTTTGGATGTCTCTGTATTTTGCTCGTGGTTTGCTGCCAGTGCAATCAGAGGAGAGAAACTGTTTTCGTGACCCCGTGCCATTTGAGAACTTTCACTGATTTAACACCACAGAGAGGATATGAACAGATCATGTAGTGTGATGGTATATATCCAGAGGTTAATATGACCGGTTGACCCATACACCAGTCACAGCGGCCCAGTTTGTTGCACTCAATACAGACCAGTTATTCTCCTCTGTGGCTCTCCAGTTTAAAAACCCTTCCAGAATGAAGACACTAGAGATGTTGCCACACTGACATAGGATCTCCATTCAGTTTGAACATACCTTTATTTGACTGAAAAAGGTATTTAATGGAATATGTTATGAGTGATACCAAATACTTAAATTACTTTTTTTTTTTTACTTTTTCCAACTGAATATGAAAAGTTATTTATATAAAAATCAGATGTTGAGACAAACGCAAGTGTGTTTCTTTTTGTGCTTTGTGTTTGTCCCGAGTTTGCGTGTGCGTGTGCATGTGAGTGTGTGTGTGCATTTTTGTGTTTAGGCAGCTGAAGTTCATTACTGAACAGTGACATCTTGTCAATAAGCAAAGGCTTTTGAATTCCATTTCAGTAAACAGTAGCCCAGCGTTTTTCCATTACTGCAGGGAAATGTCCACAGCTCTGTTGAACACACTGACTAACCACTGCAGCTTTACGGTCGGGGGGGGGGGAGGAACCCACGCGATGATTCATTAGAACAGGACTTGATTGTGACATGCTATCTGCTGCTATTAATGGGCTAGGATAATTGCGCAGGATTGTAATTGCAGTCTGAGACTTCAAAAGTATACCGTGTCCGACATCAATCTTCATAGCCAGCCGTGCAATTTCGAGTAAAACTTCATTTGCCGCCGTGAGTCCGTAATTCGGCTCGACTCTGATTTGAGGGGAGAAAGGAGTGGAGATTGGGGGTTAAGAAAGAAAAAAAGAGTTGAAATGAGGAAGAGGAGGGGTAACGTGTGAAGGGCTGTAAAATGTTGTCAGGAATAGACAGACAGGTTGCAGCAGGATCGCTCCAATATTACACTACACCGCTGCAGGTTATGAAAAATAATTAGAGATGTGTGTGGAAAAACAAGTCACACTTTACAATTTTCACAACTTTCATTCTGTGTGTGTGTGTGTTTGTGTGTATGCGTGTGTGTGTGTATGTTTGTGTGTTCATTCTTTTAATTCGTCTCCAAATGAAGACCATTATTCTCCCTTCTGCGTAGCATTATTGAGGAGAGGGGGAAAAAAATGAACTTGGAATAAATATCACATTAAAAAATCTTAAGTGCAGATTAATGAAGAAATAATCTGCAGCCTTTCATTTCAGGTGCCTGAGAGAAGTCGTCCCAGGTATTAGACTTTTCAAATGGTGGCATAAAAGAAGTCTGTTATGTGTCGCTATGCTAATAGCTCTGCCTATTAGCTTAAAATAATACAAAAGATAAATGGACTATTTATGTCTTAGTTTATCCAATTTTGGCACATTTTTTCATTAAGACGCCCCAAACCTTATAAAAAGAGTGTCAAATTGAGTGTGACTCCTCACGACGAGATTCCAAAGGTTTCCTGGCAGTGTGTTCTGAAATAAAGACTGTAATTAAAAAGAGAGAGAGAGAGAGAGACAGAGAGAGAAGAGGAAACTTGAAGAGAACTTCTGAATGTTAAGAGAACAATCAGATGTTTAAGCTGCTTTTTGGTCCTGGCCTGGCGGCTTCCCCTTTTTCAGCAGACAGCGGTGTCAGAGAGTTGGGCTTTACTTTACGGGACGGGATACGGCAGGTCTCACCATGCTGCATTCACCCTTTGGCTGTCATGGTACTGTACTGTCATACCACAGCACATCATATGTGGCTTACGCAAGCTTGAGCCTGACACATTATATCCTCTCTCTCTCTCTCTCTCTCTCTCTCTCTCTCTCTCTCTCTTTCTCTCTCTCTCTCCCCCCCCCCCTCTGTGTGTGTGTGTGTATGTGTGTCTAAAAAAGAAGAAGAGGGAGAGGAATATATATATATATAAAAAAAAAAAAGAGAAAGAAAGAAAATCCCAGCTTTGGTTTTTTCAGGCCCAGTGGCAGAACTAAACAAACAGGCTGTTCGTTTCAGGCAGAGACACATTAACTGTAACAGCCCTTGATCTGCTGGAGTAGAGAGCGCTGTCGGCATGCCTAATAAACACTTCATTTAGTTTTAATGGTCCCGGCGCCTCCCGGCAGCCTTCAAAAGCCCCCTTTATTTGGGTCATTTGCGTCTTTCCTTCGAGGAGCACCCTAGGGACGGGAGATCGGTCCACATTGAAGCGTAGCGTTTGAAACCAGAGGGAAATTAATAGGGCTATCTCTGCAAAATAAATAAGCGATGGGCATTATCCAGGCTACACCCCCCCCCCCCCTTCCCCACTTTGCCCCCACCCCCACCCCAGAGCTTATTACAGCAAGACAGTCAGGGACAAAAAAAAAAGAAAAAGAAAAGAACCATTTTTAATATGAATTTTGCACCTTTTAACATGCCGGTACTTTTTTTTTTTCTCCTTTATTCTATTTTTCTTTCTTTCATCTCTCTCTCTTGCTCTCTCCTCTCTTTCTTTCTTTCTTTCTTTCTTTCTCTCTCTCTCTCTCTCTCTCTCTCTCTCTCTGTCTCTCTGTCTCTCTCTGTGTTTCATATAAAGTAATTGTAAACACGGCAATTATGGATTGTATGAGGCTTAATTACTGTGTATGCATTGGTCCCTGGGGGACTTTGGGTGGAATGTTGGCTCTGATAAAGCGTTCTACTCATCACCATCCCTCCAATGGCGACAGAGCCCTCCGAGAGCAAACCAAAGGGAGCCAATCCCCTGAGTCCTTACAGCCCAAGGACCAATTAGTATTAAGCAGGAGTTAATCTAAATGAAACACTGCCACCCGAGCAGGTCCTCTGGAGGTGAAGTGAAATTAACGCTGGGGAGTGATTTGTTCTCTCTGACTGGTCCTCTCTGCTGTTCTCTCACCGTCTAAGGAGAAGATTAGAAAAAGTGACAAACATCGGAATTTTGAGGATGAAGTTCTCACAGCGTGAGAACTGGAAGAAATGGAAGAATGTGGATTAGATTAAAAAAAAAAAAAAAAGTTAAACAAATGGGCTCACATTGTCAGTGTGTAGTGGTAGCTAGAAATCATGTCTTTTTCATACGTAGAAATATGAAGGTACTCTAGAATTGAGTTGTCACCTAAAGTGGTTAATAATAATAATATTAATAATATTAATAATAATATTAATAATAATATTAATAATAATAATAATAGTAGCATCATCATCACTATAAGCAGCAGAACCATCATCAATATTCTCACCATCTTTAAATTATAATCAGAAATGTAAAGGTAGATTCTGGTCAGCCAAACAGCAGTGCACTTTCTCAGTGTCAGGGCTATGAAGCTGATAAGATGAAGATGGCCTCCTCTTCACTGGCTCTTTGTTTGGGAGGGCTCCGTCCCTGATTGTCTGTTCTCTCTCTGGTCGATCAGAGAATCCATGTGGAGTTTGTGTATTGATTTGAAGTGGAATATGGCTCCATTATCATTCTGCGCTCAGGCTACGACGGGGTCACAGGACCAAGGAGCAAAGCGTCCTGACCCCAGCTGCGGCCCTCTATCGATTAACTCTGGCTGAGAGAGGAAGTCATTCAGAGGTTAATTCTTCCCGGCCCGGCGTGCGATTATGCTACACTAGGCCTTCTGTCAAACGGGGCAAAAATGGCGCTAAGCTAATTAGCACTCGCTTATGATATCAGCCATGACAGGAGCACACATCCTCCCATTGATCTGGGCTTTCTCCGTACAAGACGGCCGTTTGGCTGCCACCCCCCCCCCCCCCCCCCCCAACAACAGATAGGCTTACATTCTCAATTGAATACTCATTTGACTAAGTGGGAACTATCAGCTTGGTCTGTCCATTGATGTTAAGTTGATGTGGTGAATATATGGTTAGTTGGGGGGGGGGGGGGGGGGTGTTTGACTCTCTTTGAGCGGTGTCAGAAAGCTGTAAAGACTATATACAAGGCTATATCCTTTAGTGTTTGCATTCAGTATGCATTAAATATGCCACACTCCACTAATGTTTGAGGTCCATCATCTTTCAAATGTTGTCTACAGACAGCATCCCCTGTGACTGTTTATACACAGTCTTCTAGAAGATTCCAGGGTTTTTTTTTTTTTTTTATCATCTGATAAACCAAAGAGTTGTTTTGAAGAGAGCGACTGAAGCAAATGTGCAGGTGTGTGGGTTTGAAAACGTAGTGTGTAGGAGACAGGGGCCAATACCTTTGATGATTGTGAGCTAGTTGCAGTTTGACACTGACAAGCTCATACCTCAGTGGATGACGTTCATCTTTTTGTTACCCTACCACCCCACCCAACACCCCCCGTTTTGGAGAAGCACAAAGAAGCCGCACTAATTTTTGACTTTGGCAATTAAAGCTTAAACGTGTCAGGAGCCAAAAAGTCTTTGTCTCCTGTGTGCTGTGTAACCAGCATCTTACCGTCTCGTCAACATCACTCTTAATCCTTTTGTGCGTGCAAATGTCATTGTCTTCATTTCGCCTGCCACTCGCTTTTTTTTTTTTCCTTCCTGCCAGCCTCTGTCTTTATCTCTCTCTCTCTCTCTCTCTCTCTCTCTCTCTCTCTCTGTCTCTCTCTCTCTTCCTTCCATCCTTTCCTCTCCCTGCGTATCTTACTCGATATTCTCACAGTCATGTCGTGAAAGTTTGAATGAAAGGTATGCCAGTAGACCTCGTTCTCTTTCTCTCTCTCTCTCTCTCTCTCTCCCTCTCTCTCTTTTTCCCCCCCTTTGCTCTTCGCATTCAATATTGTTTGTTTTTCCTGCGGCTATACTACTTCAGTCCTGGGTGAGTGTGAGCGAGGCCCTGTCATGCGCTGCTGGCTGAGGCTGTCAGTCAGCAGTTTGGGAGAGCATTAATCATGACTGAATAAGCGCTCTGATGAGGAGCCGCAGATGCTTGTAAAGATAGGGGGATCGGGAGAGCCGGGTCTGTCCCGAGCTGACGGGGACTCCAGCCAGGACACGAGGAGCTGCAGAAGGCCTGTTTTTTATTTTTGTTGTCGTCGTCGTTGTTGTTGTTGTTTCTGTTGTTGTTGTTGTTGTTGTTGTTGGTGTTCGGCTTGACGTGTTAGAACTGAACGAGAGGACATTCTAGGATTCGTAATGGGGTAATGGCTGCACCGCCTCAGTCCGTTTCTGTGAAACTGTGCGTAGGTCTGGACTCCCATAGAAGTTTCTCTTGACTGACGTAGACTTGTCTTATCGTATCCTACTACTTCTGTCTTGTGTAGCGTTTTCTGGTCGGCGGACAGGCCTCGGAAGGAGTGAAACCCCAGAAAGTTAGAGATGACAGCGGGAGGATGGAAGGCCTACATTAGGAGGCTTGTCCCTTTTTTTAAAGGAAGAATAATGTAATATACACGCTCTGGCAGAGGTACAAATTTTCCGACATGATTTATAATGTTCACATAGGTGTTTTGCCTCAGGGCAAAAAGCTTCATCAGCACTGAAAAGAACAGGTTGAACAATAAATTCTTCTGAAATAGAACAAAGTGGAAATGTAGTGTCACTGAGGTTTCTTCCATTTTTTATGTGTGTTATCTCTCTCTCTCTCTGTTTTCTCTCTTTTTCTCTCTCTCTCTTTCTCCCTCTCTCTTTCTCCCTCTCTCTCTTTCTGTCTGTCTCTGTCTCTCTCTGCCCGGTTGTGCATTCCTCAGGGTAATTTATAACATGACTTGAAGCAGCTAGTTTAATTTCAGAGCGCAAATGAAAGCATTTGTGGCATATTGACATATTTTTCTTGTTAAGCAATGTTTAAGGTAGAGATACACACGGCAGTAATTGCAGGTTGACACCGAGTTGCCTGGGTGCACTCCCTCCTTCTCAGCAGAGAAATGAAAATAAAAGATAGCATTGCAGATGAAGAAAGAGTGTCATCCACTTAACCCCTCGCTTCCTGGAAACATCCGTTTCACCTCTCACAGCTAAGGGATGGAGAGGGCATAGAAGTCGTTTGTTTGTTTATTTGTTTGTTTGTTTGTTTTGTATCCATTTTTATAAAAAGATATGGGATCATGTTGGGGGAAAATCAAATTAGGGCAGAAGCTTAAGAACCGAGGAGGATAAGAAGTCGTGATTATTACTGTGGAAAAACAAACACAAGCTTAAATTAGTACCAAAACAATAAACCGGCACTGATAAGAAAACAGAGGGTTTATAACGAGGATTCGTAATGAAATGCGGATTGTTTTTCTTTCTCTCTCTTCAAACAGCCATATTCCAGTGGCCTGTAAATTGAGAGCAGCCTCTTGTAAAAGATCTCAAATGTGTGGCAGTTGTCCTCATTAGCCTCTCCTTCATTTTCAGCTATACTCATTTAGAGAGCTGAGGGATATGAACATGGCATTTTTTTCTTCTTCTTCTTCTTCTTCTTCTTCTTCTTCTTCTTCTTCTCCTCTCTCTCTCTCTCTCTCTCTCTCTCTCTCTCTCTCTCTCTCTGTCTCGGTGGCGGTTTTTGGGCTGTGTACCCAGTTGTAACCACCATTCTGAGGCTGCTGTTGTAGCGTTCCAGTGTCGGGCCGCAAAGTGAAGAGTGTTTGTCTTTGTTTGCGCTGTCCTTTTATCATGCCTTGATTTTTTTTGTTTTTGTTTTCTGTAATGAAAATTGTGGGTGGACAAGAATATACAGTCACGCTGCTGTTACACTCTCAGTGCAGACATGAGGACCAGTTGAAAAAGCCAGGCATGCAGATGTTCCTAAAAGTGACTTTCTGTGACCCTCCTCTGGTCCTCTGTCTCTCTCTCTGTCTGTCTGTCTGTCTGTCTCTTTCTCTCTCTGTCTGTCTGTCTGTCTGTCTCTCTCCTTCTCTCTCTCTTTCTTCCTCTATCTCTCTGTTTCTCTCTGCACTCCTGTACAGTGCTGTACAATTCAACAACAGTTCACTGAAAGAAAGGCCCGGCCTTTTTCTGTATGTGTGGCCAATTAGAGCTTGGCTTGTGTGCCACTGTGTGGATTAATATGACTGCTTTCTTTCCTCAATGTGTGTTGGTCATTAGTGTCTTTCCCAGCTGTGGTGTGGATGTGTGCATGTGTTTGTGTGTGCACGTGGGTTAGTACGTGTGTGCACACGTGGGTGTGGGTGAGAGAGAGAGAGAAAGAGAGCAGAGAATGTAGTCTTCTGTATCATTCAGGTTTTTCTGAATGAAAACTACAGCAGTCACTGCTGTGTCTAGTCTGTCAGACAGTGGAAGGAGTTGTCAATGACATTTCATTAAGGAAGACGG
>NC_044496.1:6301271-6326271 GCF_902362185.1 Chanos chanos | reverse complement strand
AAATTATTCTTCACCTCTTTGATTGTTATGTTTAATTACTTGTTTATGTGTTGGGTTTTAATGCGATCGCTCTCATTTTGTATAATGCACATATATGTATGTGTGTGTGTATATATATATATGTGTGTGTGTGTGTGTATGTGTGTATATCTATATCTATCTATCTATCTATCTATCTATCTATCTATCTATATATAGAGAAAGAGAGAGAGAGATAGATATATATATAGATAGATAGATAGATAGATAGATAGATAGATAGATAGGGTTTGGATTTGACTGGGGCGTGTGGCTCTCTCTCTGTCAGGCTTTACTAACACTCTGTTGTCTTCAGAGAGCCCAGTACCACTTTGACTGGTTCCGTTGGACTTGAGGAACAGTCCGGGCTCAGCAGAGCAGCGGTGGTCCAGTTCCTTTTGGTAGTCTGATTAAATGGAGCAGGTTTCAGAGCACAGTGTGTGTCTACGAATCAGCATCCCAAAGCTCCTTTCAGCTCCTCTCTGCCTCTCTTTCTAATAAAACCAGCAAAACAACGTGTAATTTGCATCCCCTCTCTCTCTCTCTCTCTCTCTCTCTCTCCTCCCCAGATGTTTCACTAGATTTTTTTTTTCCAGTTGTCATATTGACTAACAAATCTATTGTGGGTGTGTGATTAATATTAAGGATTTTTTTTTTTTTTCGTACTCACTGATCACCAGTGCAATTAAAATCTGTAAATAAGGCATACAGTCCATTCCACAATCGAAACAATGCAGGGGTCCCCGTGGAAAGCTTTGTTTGAAGGGAAGTGTGGAAGGAACTCTTTGGCTCTTTCTCTCTCAGCTCCGTCGTTAATTACACCACCCTCCTCATCTCCGTCTCTGTGGCCTACGAAACACAGCTCAACACAAAGTGACACATATTCTCAACACAAGAGATAGCTGTTTACTTTTGTGTTAGGCCCAGAATTACCACACACTACTTTGTATGACTCCAAAAGCTACATAATATAATTGTGCCAGTTACACATGTTTAGATGACTTTTCCTACTCTCTGTCAGCTTCAGAAAGACACCACTTGCTCTGAATTCTCGAACAAAACTGTGTTACGATAAAAAAGTGTCTCTCTCTTTCTCTCTCTCTCTTTCTCTCTCTCTGTCTTTCTCTACTGAAAGAGGGCTCTTTGCAACACATTCAGATTGCCATAGATGCAACTGAAGATCATACCAGAACAACGCTTCATGTTCAGCATTTGAAAATAAATAAATAAATGAAATCAGTAGATGTGGCTCAATATGAAATAGAGAGAGAGAAGGAGAGAAAGGAGGATGGGCAGACCAGAGAAGAGGAGAGGTAATATCAATTTTTTGAGAAGGATAAAGCTTAACTGTGACTCTGTAGAGCAAGTTACCGCTATAGGACTACACTATACTATACTGTGCTGTACTGTACGGAACTGTATTATACTATTTCATGGGTGCTCTCTTTCTCTGTCTCTCTCTCTGTCTCTCTCTCAGTCAGGCAGACATTCTCATAGATTCAGGGCTTGTTTATATGAAGAGTAACTAAAATGCCCTCCTTCACCAAATTAATCTTACAAATTCCTTTACACATAGTTTTTTTTTTTTCTGTTACCGCTGTGTTGTAATGAGAGCAATGCACCGCCGAGATCAGTGTTTCTCTGTTACAGACAAAAACAGCTCTTTGTAGCTGCTGTAAGAGGCATGGGGAAGTTGTCATGTACTGGGATTCAGGATGTGTGGATGACTGTTCATGAATTACTAAAGAGAGAGAGAGAGACAGTGTGTGTGTGTGTGTAGGCTGGCACTGCTGATCAGGGCACAGGGAGGGGATGGGGGGGGGGGGGGGGGGGGGGGGGGGGCGTAGAGTTGCTCTGATGGTGCCAGGACCCCCAGGCCGTGCTGGAGGCTATATGCCGAACCAAGATCCTGTTTACAGTTATGAGAGGAAGCTGGCAGCCATGCATTTCCATACGTTTGCCTGCAGTCTTCAGCGGAAACTCTCCTCTCTCTCTCTCTCTCTCTCTCTCTCTCTCTCTCGCTCTCTCTCTCTCTCTATCTGTTTTTTTGGCTTTCGTAGCTGCAATACAGCAACTCCATCTCAAATTCTCTCTACTGTCTCTCCCCCTCTCTCTCACTCTCTTTCCTTTCTTAAGTTGAGCTTCAGTTTTGCGTAGGTAGTCAGTGCTCCTGTGAGTCTAGAGGAGTACCTTAGCTCATATTTATGACATTCAGTTTAAAGAGAGAGAGACAGAGAGAGCTCTACTGTCGCATCCTAAGAGGTAGGAGATGTAGCGGGATGTTGTAGGGGAGTTGGCTTTGTGGTTGAGTGTGTGTGTGTGTGTGTGTGTGTGTGAGAGAGAGAGAGAGAGAGAGAGAGAGAAAGAGAGTGAGTTGTCCTGTTTGTGTTTGTGTAGTCCATGTGTTGGTACATCCTCTTTCTCCTTGTGACTCCCTGTGGTCAGAGGTTTGAGTGGAGGCTCCAGCGCTGGGTCCCAAAACATCCCCAGTCTCCTGTACTCTGATCTTAAAGCTGATTGAAGGAGGGTAGGAAACGGAGCAGGCCGGTGTGCTTTATAGAGCATCAAATCCTCTCGAGTTGAGATTTATTTGCCTGTCACTCAGGGCCGTCAGGTGAACATCAGACACAAAGAAAGAGATAGAGAGAGAAAGAGAGGGAACAGCAGTACTGTTCCAGAGAGACACAGACTAACATGGACAAGCCATTTGTACATCCTTCGTGTTCTGAACAGTGCTAGTGCAGATCTCTGAGGACATGTGTGTGTGTGTGTGTGTGTGTGTGTGTGTGTGTGTGTGTGTGAATGTTTCATACCTGTGTGTCCCGTGTCCATCACTCTGTCTTTGTGCTTGTCTGGCTGTAAAACAGGACATGATGAGAGAGCAGCATTAGGCTGTTGTTTTTGAGAAGACAAGTGGCTGGCCGTTGTGTGTGTGTGTGTGTGTGTGTGTGTGTGTGTGTGTGTGTGTGTGTGTGTGTGTGTGTTGGGGGGGGGGGGGGTGATGGAGTTGTTCTTGTGTGTGGTGGTGCAGAATGAATGAGGACAGGTGCATACCCCCCCCCCTCCTCCGCCTCTTCCCAAACACCCAAACCGCCACCACCTCCACTTCCCCAGGACAGAGCCGGGGGGCAGGGGACCCACTGGAGAGCACCTCAAGCCCCCGCCCATTCCTCTCCTCCCAGACAGACCTATTGATCCAACCTGCTAGCATACCACAGCAGGTCACTTAAAAGACCCCTTTCACCCTTCATCTGTAACGTGCGGTCTTCCGTGTGTGTGTGTGTGTGTGTGTGTGTGTCTGGAGAGATTTGGTTAAAAGGCTAGGAGCTGCTCTATTTTTGATGATGGAGTAGGTCGTCAGACAGTTCCAGCTGTCAGCTGAGAGTCTATCTCTTTCGACAGGGCTCAGACTGTTCTCTGCGTTCCTCTGTTTCCTAGGGCACATGAGCTGTCCTAAACTCATTGCGTAATGAAGGCTTCCCACTTTACTGCAAACTTGATCACCTATATTCTCTCCTTGAGAGTAACTGTTGCCCACATATTTGGTATATTGGACAGCTTATGTACGATGATGATGATCACTTTGGAACTAATGCTTTGCCTCATTAATCCTAAACTTTTGATTGCTGATGCTTACAAACCAGTTAGCTCTGCTGGCAGAAGTCAGCCATGGTAAGGGCACCGGTACCGTTAATACAATATTAGTGTAATCGATAAATACAAACGTCTACTTTTCCTCTTCACACACTTCCTCATGCAATGAAACGTGCCTTACATGTGCGCCCCCCCCCCCCGCCCCACCAACAGGTAGCGCTATTGTGACCGACTGTATTTTTCAGTACTTACTTTTTACCTCTTAGCACATCAATCACCTGTCACACCCCCGTCACTCAGTGAGAAAAAGAAGTGGCCCTTTTATATACCGCCCATACTGTTGCTGGGAGGTGAGGCGTGTGAAACAGGAGGACATATAAATCAACCCACGACCGACCGGGCTCATGTCCTGTTCAGCAGGACGCGAAGGCTGATACGGAAAACGCTAGCGCTATTCGGGAACAAAAGCGTCGGCGAGGCTGTGTTGATACATGCGATTATCAGCCTTAGCGTTGTCTGCGGTATGGCAGTTGTGTACTCATCTCTCTCCTCTGATCCTGGCGGATTAATGACCTCATTTTTAGTGCATGATGTCAGGTTAGCGTTAATGTGTTTTTCAGGTGTTATTCAGTTCGTGCGGGGTTTTTTTTTTTTTTGTTGGGTTTTTTTTTTTTTTTCTTTTGCCTCCGGCTAAATAAGCTGCTCTGCTTGTTTCGAAACACTTCACGACAAGGGAATTTGGCACCAGAATCGTCATGTGGCACAATACGGAGGCATGAGTGGTGTTGTAACCTGCAGCGTTTTTAATTAAAGTTACCACCACTATCAAAATGTCACCTGGTATTTTTTTTTTCTTTTCTTTTTTCGTTCTCTGAACGTTGCAGCTTTGAACAGGTGTCATGGTGCGTAGGAACAAAATATTCTTAAGTGGGGCGGGGTTGGGGTTGGGGGGGGGGGGGGGGGACGAATCTTCACACGCATTCAGGGGGACTACAAAAGCAAACCAGCCCCTGGGTAAAATGAATCGGAACTTGTTTATACCGTGCCGACAAAAAAAGTATTGTGTTCATCGTGTTTGTCTTTCCATGTGGTTGCATATGAGATGGCTGTTTGTGGCGGCTGGCCAGGGCTATGTTAGACTACTCCCTCTCATAGAACAAACTGGAATGGCCCATTGCTTTCCCCAGAACAGAAACTTCTTAGTACAACCTCTGCCAGATTGCCCATTGTAACGGTAGCGGAGACAAACCTGTGACTCAAGCGGGGGCCGGGGGGGGGGGGGCACCCGTGCTAACGGCGGAGGAAGGTACATATTTTAGCCTGTGTTCAGGTCTGCGTTAGTGAGGTCCGGGGGCCTGTTTGTGTGAAGCTGTGGTAGCAGAGCCCCTGCGCATGCACTCCGCTCTGATTTACCAGAGGCTAATGCTCCCTCCTCATCAAATATTAATGCGGGCAAGCGGTCCAATGATTTCCTGTCTCTTCCAGTATTCACAGTTGGCTGTGCTCTTTGGCTCTGTGTGGACGGCTGTGGACAGTAGCAGTCAGAGGGAATTAGAGCTGAAGGAACCCGTAACTGTAGGGCCTGTGGGCCAGAAAGAGAGGGGGGGGGGGGGGGGGGGGGGGGGGGACTGGTGACTGGTGACATGTTGATGTTGTAGTCTAGTATGTTACAGTCCCTTATGGGGGAGATAGACTCTCTTCTCTTCTCTTCTCTTCTCTTCTCCTCTCCTCTCTTCTCTTCTCTTCTCTTCTCTTCTCTTCTTTTCTCTTCTCTTCTCTTCTCTTCTCTTCTCTTCTCTTCTCTTCTCTTCTCTAGCTGTAGCCAAGCTTAGGCCAAACATTCCACCAGCTGTTGTGTGTGTGTGTGCATGCTTGTCAGACGCTTTCCAGGCCTGCTGTGTGTGCTGGACAGATTCTGATTGTCCTGCTGCTACAGTGGCTGATCCAATCAAGGCGTTGACACAGAGAGAGAGAGAGACAGAGAGAGAGAGAGAGAGAGAATGTGTGTAAAAGGCTAAAGGAGATGGGAGTGAAGACAATAATAGAGATGTGTCACACTATTGTGTTTGTGTTAGTAATTCGTAGTGCTAGACTAGGAGCTAAACAATGGCTTCCACTGTAATCTCTCACTGGGACCCTGGACAGCTGAAGGTCTTTCTCTGTGTACTCTGGATCTCTAACCCTCCTCTTCTCAGACATAATAACCGTCAAACCAGGACAGCCCACCTCACCAGCCTAGGACCAGAGGAAGTGAGTAAAGACACTCCAAAGACTCTCAAAAGAGAGTTCAAACCACGAGGGAGCCTAGGTCAAAGGTCATCGCAGTCGAACTGAATATTCCATTTCTATGTCTCCATAGTCACCTGTATGACATTTCTGTCCTTTTATTTAAATGGATTTTGTGAACTAAAGCCTCCTTCAGTAAACCATCTGTAGACCTCTGACTAGATCAAAGCAAAAAAAAAAAAAAAAGATTATTTAGAATTAGGGACTACGCAGAACACTTGTTTTGTGAACTTTTGTGATTAAATGTATAATGAATGGTTTGACCTATTTCAGGCTTAAGGCGTTTTACATAAACTCAGATCTTTGCAAAACTTTGAAACTGGATAAGCAGGATGATGCCTTTTATTACACTGCCAGTCCGAATGGATCTTAGTCTGTGATTATATCATTCTTCCTCAGGGTGTGTGTCACACACTTAACTGACAAGTGACAGATGTTTTGTCACACACCTTCTAATGAACTGATGAATCACTGTTTTCACTGCTCTGTCAGGGTAGTGTAAGTCTAATTGCCCTGTTGCACTAAGCCTGCAGAACATTCTGGGGAAAAAAAAAAACATCAAGTTGTCTATCTACAGTCAGTGACGCTGACCTAAGGTATTTGATTTCATCAGTTAAAGAAGCGTCGGCTCAGTTTTACGTCTTCTAAATCATTATGCGCTTATCGTAAAGACAGCTGTGAACAGATGTGGAGACCTGATCCTTTCTGCTGACCTTGCTAGATTTCCCTCATTCTGAGATTAACGTCATTGTAACCGGGAAACCGGTATCGTATGAGGCTAGAATCTGCTTTGTTGGGATGTAGTGCCGTTCTCTGTTTTGTGCACTGTCATTTCGGCCTTGCGCACAGGAGCGGCATAGAGATATCAAAGCCAGGGGGAGTGGCCCAAACCTGCAGCCGGGCGGAGTTTGTTAAGTAACAGCAAAAGTACTAAGCAAAGTTGGAAAAATGAATAAACTCTTTAATAAAATTATCAGTCATAGAACAAACTGAAAAATCAAGAGTTCTATGTAAAAAAAAAAAATACACGAATAGATATAGTAATTACAATTGTTTTCAAAAGTAAAAAAAAAAATTCAAAGTGTAACCTCTTTAAAAAATAGTTGTTTGACTTTTAGTCCTACCTTACTGGCATAAAAAAAAAATTTAACATATCATCTAGCGCTCAAAGAGCCTTTCATTAAAGCGTACATGATAGCAGAAGGAAATCTATTGTCTGGGTTTTTTTTTAAACTGATAGATTAGTATTTGTTCTACTGTGCTTTAGAATGTTCTGGAAGGTTTGTCCTCAGAAGACCTCTATTGAAAAAGTCTGTTTAAATACAAAGTGTACTCCAAACATGCATAGTCAGTTTATGTATGATTTTTTTTTTGTTTTGTTTTGTTTGTGAATCATATAGGCCGTGTAGACAAAGGACCAGGTGGATTAAAAGACAAATTGTTATTTTTCTAATATTAGTGGGTGTGATACGGTCATAGTGTTTAGAACAAAGAGAACCGGTTTAATGCTGTCAAACATGTGTTTGCTCTGCCATTTCACTAATCCTGTATGGTATTTATTCCTGTTTGCACACACCAACCGCTTTGTCTTTCATTGAACATGCATACACGCACACACACACACACACACACACACACACACACACACACGCACACACTTTCTCCTCCCTCCTCCTGTGTCATAGTCCTCTCTATTCACTTTTGCTACTTGTTCAGTGTTGTGCCTTAGGGGCAGGCCTGCCTGCTCATTTAAACAAATTGCTCTCTGTTCACAGTGTTTTAAATGGCATGGCCTTTAATTACAGTATTTACTTAATAGGCTGAAACAAAAGCCATGTTCACACAGCAGGAGTACCAGGTGATACAGGAGTTCAAACACCTGGTTTAGAGCAGGCTGCACTGCTACTGCTGCACAGTGCCCTGTGTGTATGCACGCACGCACACACGCACACACACACACAAACACATGCACACACACACACATGCACACACTCATTGTCTCTCTCATTACTTATCTCTAGTTTTTGTCACACATGCACAAGCACTCCATGCTATCTCTCTTTCTCTCTCTCTCTCTCTCTCTCTCTCTCTCTCTCTCTCTCTCTTTCTCCCTCTCTCTCTCTCTCCCCCTCTCCCTACATTTCTCTGCATTGCATGATGTTTTTCTCTTAACTGATGTTGTCTATGAGAACAGACATTAGCACCCATGGCATGTCTCGCAGAGATATTTCTGTTTTTTTACATTGTCAGTCTCATCTTTACGCTGTGTGTGTGTCTTTAAAGAATGCAAGACATTTGTTGTTCCCACGAACTATCCTTCCTTCTTGAATTACCTCACAAAAGGTTTCAGGTAATGTACTGCTCTCTGTTTGTAGTGTATGCTTTCTCACAAGGCATTTCAATTGCCAAAATACACCTAAATTCATAACACAGCAGAGGTTCTATAAATAAATATGATCAAACTGGGAGGGTTATTTCATCCTGGTTTTGGTGTACTGTTTCATTAAGAACACATATTCATTTTTGTCTTCTGACAGATTAACTGTAAACATGTATTCTTTAGTTTTATTTGGTTTATTTATGTTTCTCTGAGGTTTGTGGTAACTGACTGTGGTCTTTCTGGTCTTTCAGTTCTATAGAAAGTTCCGGTGACATGGTTGTACACACAAACAGACTGATATGTATCTTTATGTTTTGAATCTTTTCTTGTTACACTGTATCAGTTTAAAAATCTAACATGTTGTTGTCATCAGTGCGTTCAGTCATTCCATGTTTTAGATCTAAGAGTGATTGACATGAATGCCAAGGGGAAAAAAAACTATCAATGCCTCTTTTTCAGACACACACTGGCAACACATATTGGCAACACTAAAGGGGAATTCTGTGCTTTTGGAAATGCTCTGCTTCCTTCTAGACAATCTCTGCCTACTGTAGGGTTCTGTCTAATTTTTATCATTATCAAACACTGGCAGTAACAGGGTCAAAATGTGTGGATAAAGTGTGTATGTGTATGGATGTGTGTGTATGTGTGTGTGTGTATGCGTGTGAGTGACATGTGTCTGTGTTTACAAGACTCTGATCACTTCAAAGACTGTGCCGTTCAGTGTCACTGACCTCCCCTTTCACAGTAATTACAGCAAAAGTGTTTGTTTTCATTGCTCATTTAAAGAACTGAGTTCTCTCCTTTTTTTTTTTTTCTTCCTCTTCCACCTGTCCATCTCACCTTTTCTGTATGGGGCAGGTTAACACACACACACACACACACACCATACTTGAAACACAATCTGTGCTGTACTTTTCAGTGTTCTCTCGTCCCTTGGTATGCGACCATAAAAAAAAAAAAAAAAAACACACACACACACAGCCCTGGCCTCCCCTGCAGTCAGAGCAATGGGCCTGTATCCAGGCAGTGAGAAGTCGGATACGTATAATTATCTGACCCCGTTTGACCTCTATATTGTCACCTGAAGACAGGTGGGAATTGTGTGAGTCTCGCTCGACCTTATCATGTGACCGGGGTCAGGTGTCGGCTGGGATGGGGGGGGGGGTGGGGGTAGGGGGGGATGACAACGTAGCTGGCGGGTTAAGGACATTCATCACCTCACTAACTGTGCGTACGTGTGCTACTCCCAAGATGCCTCGAAGGCCTAAGCAGTGGGGCTTTTTTTTTTTTTTTTTTATTTAAGGAAGAGAGTAAAAAAAGGGCGGAGTGATAGTTTCACAGGAACGTTTGCAGAACAACAAGTTTTCACAGCAACGGTTTGTCACTCCTTCACTGGGTTCTTTCCCTAACTCTGTGATTTAAAAAAAAAAAAAAAAACAGTCTTACTTCTCCCAGTTCTGCCGTAAACCCTCTTCCTCATCACTTTGAGATTTATCGTCGTTCATAACCAAAAGGTTGTGAAAAATGTGCAAACGCTCGAAAGGCTCGTAAACCCTTCTCGCCTTGTTCCTCCAGCTCTCTTCTTGCTCCGCGTTCTCTCCACAGCTACAGAGACAAACAGTGCCTTCGTGATTTACTCAAACGTTTCTTAAAGTCCATGAATTGGCCCCGCCGCCCTCCATCCCCCATGTCACATTCATTTACTCCATGACTTCAACCGTTGGTCATCTTTTGGATGACAAGGCACAAGACCCAGGACGCTCTCCTCCGTGCTCTTACACCTACGCGCTGAGCGGAGGGTTTGGTCAGAAGAGCATTTATTCTTTTCCCGCCCATGGAGGAAGCCCTGAGACGGGCCCGAGTGGACTTCCGCCCAGGTGGCCTTTCTCCCCCGCCCCGGAGGGTAGTGATCCGTCTTAGGGCAGCGACGGAGAGAGCCAAACGACCGCAGGGCGATCGTAAGAAAAGACTATCTGTTTGTCTTGTTTCTGTCTTATTTATTAGAGAGCTGCCTCCGTTTGTGTTCGAGGCGGAGCGAGCTCGTAAATTAGACGGCTTCTGACGTTAGGCCGCATTCCTCTGCATGACCCGAGGGAGGAACAGCGCAAACCTGGGGTGTTGTGTTATTTGTTACGCTGTAAAGCGTCTAATGGACGTCCACCTGGTTTTAGGGTTTCGTTTGGGGGTGGGGCATTTCAGTTTCGCCCCCCCTGGCGCGTTCAGACAGCAATTGCCTTTTATGGCCCCCCCCCCCCCCACCGATTATGAAGGCTGTTTAGCGGGTACCTTGCCGCTTGTGTGTTTTTTGTGCAGCATCTGGTTTTGTAGAGGATCCAGACCACCTCCCACCTGCACACGCCTGCCCCCCCCCCTCAAAAAAAAAGAACAAAAAAACCCACATCAAATACCAGTAGAAGCAGAGGCGACGTGGACGCCCTAGCACGGCCCGCTCTGGCTTTGTTCACCGCGAGCGCTGTGTTGATGACTTCTGAGCGCGTGGTAACTCTGAATATATGACAGACTGAACACTGCTGCTCTCTCTCTCTCTCTCTCTCTCTCTCTCTCACACACACACACAGACCAGACCGTTTCATGTGGGTTTTAAAGAGCTCTTGTTCACAGATGGTGTAGGACGTTTAAGAGACTCGGGGTGGTCTAGACAGGGCACCCTACCTAAAGGTAGTGGTCTCATTGTTTCCAAAAGTCACTCCACCGACGCACACGTGAGCCAGAGAAAAGTTAGCGTGTCTTTTTTTTTTCCCAATCCCATTAATTAGAGGAAATAGTGTATCAGATGTTCGTTTTTATTAGTGTGGCTTTTGAAAAAGGAATCAAAATGAAAGGAACATATGTCATGCATTTCGTACAAACCACCCCCCCCCCCGCTCCTCCTCCTCCTCCTCACCCTCCCCACCCTGGCTGTACAACAGTCAACCCTAGTCAGCAAAGTCAGAAGACAGTAGAGGGCAAATCATGATTAAAAAAAAAAAGTTGGAAACGTTCGGCCTGGACAGAGACACTACGCTCCCAGTCTGCCAAACTCAGATTCCAGACTCAATGTCACACGAAGACACGGGCTTGTGATCGCACAGGCACAAAAAGATGATTTATTTAGAGAGATACCTGTTTTTTTTTTGTACAACGCGTGCTGTTGAATTCTCTTAGCATAACCACCTGCAAAGCTAAACAGAGCACCGAGAAAACAAAAAAAAAAAACCCTCGATCCGTTGCCGATCAAAACAGCCGCTGGTCCGCTAACAGGGGCATTTCGGTCAGGAAGAACAAGCGATAAGCTTACCTTTAATATCATAATGAAACACACAAGCCCATTTGTTCCCATTACAAACGACCTGCTATAATAGTAATGCGATCAGTGTTGTCTGTTATCTGTGTATAAAGCCTTTTCCCCCCTTTTTTACCTTGTCCCAATCATGCATTTATCGGCGTAATTGCCCGGCGAGGAAGCGCTGATACCGTCGATTAAATGCATTTCCATCCCGTTAAGAGTGCGCTGGCTTTTAATGTGCAGCCTAGAGACGGGGTTCCAGAACGCTCTTACGTACTTCGGAGTTTGGCCGAGCCATCAGCGAGCCATCGCGGTGCGCTTTTCCTCAGAGGGGAGATAGGGAAGAGACAGAAAAGAGAAAATGTGAAAGGGGTTAATTGCTTTATTTACTCGCAGGTTTACTCTCTCTTCCTTCCTCACCGTATCATTTATTTGGTAAGAAGAAGTGTGTGTGTGTGTGTGTGTGTGTGTGTGGGTGTAGAAGAGGGGATCGATGGAGAGAGCATTACAGTAAAACGTATTGATTAGGAGGGGCGGGCGCGTTCGCTTTGGCTCGTGGAGATGGTGGAATGATGCAATGCTTAAAGGAATTCATCCTTTGACTTCTACATTAACCTTTTATTGACTGCTTTCCCTACCCAGAATTAACACTTACTTTAGCTAAAGTGGTTAGTTTGAGCACAAGGGCCCTGGCTTTGCCGGGCACGGACACACAGTTCAAGTGCAATGTGTGTGTGTGTGTGTGTGTGTTTCTTTCTCTTTCTGTGTCTGTGTATAAGGAGTCATCCCCAGTGGACCAAAGGCAAAAAAGAAGCCCAGATCTCCTTTGCATTAGCATACCATTTGAGCAGGCCAGCAAAGTTATAAGGTTTCAGGCTAAATTGAAATGAGTGATTGTGTTGCCAATCTCTCCTGACCGAGAGCCAGATGGGAGAGTTAAGCCATATCTGTGTGAGGTTAGCTCATACGATCAGACAGGACACACAAATACACATACACACACTCACACCTACACACACACACACGCACACACACGGTCCCTCTGCTCTGTCTGTTCCCTGTATGTGACCTCAGTGACAGCGTTGGCCGTGTGTGTGTGTATGTGATGTGAAGGACTTGCTGTGAAGGTGTGTGTGATACATTTGCATTTGTATTGCCACAGAAGTCTTGGTGGACTTCACGTTGATGCAGAGGGATTGAATCTCATTGCAAATAAGTGTGAGCGGCTCAAATGTGCTTTCAAGGTGACTGTGAGGTGTAAAAGTCATTCCTGTCATATTTCGCCCTCCGCTCAATCAAGCAGGACTATACAATAACAGTTTACCAACAACTGGCACGACTCCAGACTATATGCATATTCTACAACACTGGCATATGACGCTATTCTATTCCTCCATATTTCTGTGTGTTACTGATTCTTTCAAACTCGCACGGAGCAACATGAGTCTGGTTTTGCTGGTTTTGTATTAGACGCTTTGTTGGTTTTGCTGGTTTTGTATGACACGAAAAATTACATTACGTATAAACCTACAAAATCCATTCCTGTCATATGTATAGCTCTGCAATGACCTATGTTTGTCCTTATTTAAACGTAACTAAGTTAATTTCAAGGTGTGTGTGCGTGCGTGCTTGCGTGCGCGCACAGTTGCATGTGTGTGTGTGTGTGTGTGTTTGTGTGTGTGTGTGTCTGTGTGTGTGTGTGTGTGTGCGTCTCTGCTTCTGCTACATATTCACACAGCAGCCATGAGCCTTGTCTGTGAAGCAGCTTCCTTTAATTTGGCTCTTAAATAAATAATGAGAACATTTACAGACACGGTGCTCACTGCTGTGCCCTCAGGTCGGCTAATCGTATTATTTATGAAGTTATGTGCTACATTATGGTACTTAGTGGATGTTAACAGATGCTATTATCAGCTCCTGGGCTGCTGCATGGAAGATATATGGAAGGACTATATGTTAATATCATCTTCAGCCCTGCTATGTTGTGCCTGTACAGGCAGGGATGAAGCACTTAGCAAGAGTGGCTCATCATGATTAAGAGGCTCAGAAGAGATATATAACCACAGCGAAGAGGTGTCCTCGGGCCTCTTACGGACACCCAAATCATCCATAACACCTTTCGCCGGGGTCTCGGAGGAGATGTGGACAGGGGCTGAGGTGTGTGTGTTGTCACGTGCGTGTGTGTGTGTGTGTGTGTGTGTGACTCTCAGGAGAACGTAGCGTCTTCTTTAATAATGCGTGTCGTGGTGTAGACAGGCCGCAAAACGCCTTTTCACTTCCAGGTCAAAGATCACGCTCATCTTCAATCACGGGGTGAAGATTTATGGCAACGGTCATAATTATGCACACCCCACAAAACACGCACGCTGATGTGTTTTCAGACACGGACACACATCTCTCAAACACATGCTCTGACAGACAAAAACACACACCCTCAAAGACACCGTCTAACACGTTTTCAAGAATATACACTCCCTCAGACACACACCTTGAAACACACTTGAGAAAACACACTCTAACATATGCTTTCAAAATACAAATTCTAACTTATGCTTTCAAAAAATGCACACTCTTTCAAGTACATACTTTAACACACACTTTAAAGCACAAGCACACCTAAACACACATGTACACACACACACACACACACGTACACACACACACACACACACACAGTCACACACACACAGTCACACACACACACACACACACACACACACACACACACACTTTTCCATGGAAATGAGAAGCAGATCAATGGGAGAGTGTCTGTAATGGAATGTAAAGACACAGCAGTACTGTTAGACATAAATCATACTGCTGCATATTTATGCTGAATTTCTGAAGAATAATGTAATATGCTCAAAGGGCTGGGCTCTGTGTGTGTGTTTGCGCACGCGCGCGTGCGCGTGTGTGTGTGTGTACGTGTGTGTGTGTGTACGTGTGTGTGTGTCACCAGACAGCTGGCATTCTGTACATGACTGCTCTGTTAATCACTGCACATCTCAGGTGATTCATATGATTTACACATTTTATCTGCAGTATAGCATTGCACAAAGCATTCCTCACACGCACGCGCACACGCACACGCACACGCACACGCACACACACAGCGTCTTACTAACTGGATCATTAGAGGTTGTTATTGGGGCTGTAAACAGCATAGGAAAACCTGTGCACAGCCCTCTGGTAAAACACACAGACACCAAGTAAAGGAGAAAAACAAACACACACACACACACACACACTCACATACACACACTCCTGTCTGAGGACTGCGAAAAAAAATCCATACTTTCCTATGTATATACGAAGATGAATTTGAGTTGAATTTGACCACCGTGGTATGTCCTGTAGTGAAGCGGAAGCCGGTGTCACATTGCGGTGGTTTGTATTGGTTTCTGGGGGTGACTGTTGGTCAGTAACCCGTCTGTCCTGTTCCAGATGCCAGTCCAGTTTGGCCCAGTCCCTGCCACCGGAGGAAGCCCCTGTCGACCGACCGCACTGGAACAATGAAGATCCTAGCATGCCCCTGCCCTTTGACCTTGCTGACATCATCAGCAGGGTTGAGTCTCTGCTCTGGAGGTAAGCATTTTCAAAGATCCCTCAGGAATCAAAAGTAGCTTCCAACATTTCATCATCATCATCATCATCATCATCATCATCATCACTTTGTCTCTTCCCTCATGTACATCCAACTATTCAGTAATCGTGCGTACTTCACTACGTTATCAATCCAAACTGTAGAATTTTACCTCTCTGTTTTACACTCTTGGATTAAGAGCCATATGGACTGCCATTAAGTTATGAGCCCAAGGTTAAAAAACAGTGTTGTAAATCTAAACATTTTGTTTACTGTGTGCTTGAAACTCTGAGGTCTAATATCTTCCTTCATAACAATATTCAGTTAAGGGACTGTTCATTTCAGTATTCCCCTGCCTCTGGTACGAGGTCAGGGAAAATTCTGTTGGACATAGTTGTTTCTGATTGGACACACCTGGGGACGGAGCATGTGACTGTTCAAAAGGAGAGAAATACAGTGACTCAGAAAAGGTTGTACCGAGTGACTAATCTTTGCTTTGTTTCTTAACAGGATGTAAGTTACAGAAGCTGAGGGAGAGGAGGAACGAGGGAAGAGGGGAGGGAGAAAAAGAAGGATAAACAGAGCACTGAAGATCTTTTGCACCGCTCTCCCTCTCTCTCCCTTACTCCCCTTCCTTCGTACTGAGCGGGCACCTCCCTCGCCGACCACACTCGGAGCGTTCAAACACCCCCCCTCCCCCTACCACCACCCCCGTGCTCCGAAATAGAAGGAACAGACACCCAGTGACATCTGGGCAAAGATTTTTTTGTGCATTTTTCTCACTTATCGTGTTATCCATAAGAAAGCCTTTAGTATTCTTACTGTCAGACACATTTACATCTATCCTGCATTAGCCTATTAACAGCTCATCTATATATCTCCGTATTTATGTCTGGATTTATTTGGATGTTTCATGTATGTTTTTTTTTGTTTTTGTTTTTTGGAGAAGCTTTTGTCTAACACGCATTCATATAGATACGTAGACACACGCTATACCTGCTTTAAATGACATCTATACTCTGTCTGTCTTTTTAGATGTGGATTTGGTTGTTCTGTAAGCACATTTTGGATGGAATCCTACCAAACAGGATATGAGGTCATAGGGCAAGATTTATGATGTCATATACAGTGGTCGTGTGCGCAATATTCATTAGTCTTTGTGTATCTTTGTTTGTTTGGTATTGTAATATGTGTGTGTTCTTGTGTGAGAATGTTTGCCTGAATGTTTGCCTTTCTAGGAGTGAATGCATAGGTGCTGTGTGTGTGTAAGTGTGTCTTTGGATGTGGGGGGTTATGATGGATGTGTGTGTGTGTGTGTGTGTGTGTGTGTTTACCTTCCTATTTCTTTGCCTAAATGCATGTGTACGTTTGTAGAAATGACTGTGAGGTCACGTAAGTGTGTGTGTGTGTGTGTGTTGTGTCATTTGCGTAAATGTTTCAGTATGTTTGTGTGCTTGTGTGCATGTGTGCGTGTGCGCATGCATGTGTGTATGCATGCGTGTATGTGTGTGGATGCAGGTGTGCTTGTGGACGTGTGTGTACGTGAGCGTGTGTGTGTGTGTGTGTGAGTGTGTGTTTGCGCGTGCATGTGTGCGTGTGTCTCCTTGAAGCTTTCCCTGGCTGTGTAGTGATGAATGGCAGCTCTGGTTAGAATTTTCTGGGCTCAAAACCTTCACTCTTGTCATAAACACAGCTGTCCCATAGCTTTTACTGACTGTCACAGTCCTATCTTTAGTCACTAACACACTGCCAGCCGGGAGAGACACACAGAGAGAGAGAGAGAGAGAGAGAGAGAGTCAGACAACTTTTAAAACAGTGAAGGATGGAAAGGGATGATTGTTAAAGCCAAGCAGCCTTTCTTTTTTTATATATATCTATGTCATCAGTGTTGAAGTAGAGGAAATATATGATAAAGGAAAAAAAATTGCAGATGTGGTTTTTTTTTTATTATTATTTCTCAAGTTTTAGAAACGATGTTGATTGTTGCCAAATATTGTGTTCTTGCTGAGTATGCTGTATGTTTTTTTTTTTATGTTTTATTCTTTTTTCCAGAATTTTCTCTGTGTAGCTGTAACGTTTCTGTTTCAGTTTTTAGGGCTTTTGACTCTGCACTTGGTCTGAAAGCATTTTGTGTGCAAAGCACTTGATATAGCAAATAAAGTAAGACTCTGTTTTATCCCTGAATGTACTGAAGTTTTTTTTTGTTTTTTTTTTTTAATGTTGAATTCTCCTTTACCACAAAAAGAACACAAATGTATACGTATCTGTGTGTGTGTGTGTGTGTGTGTGTGCGCGTGCGTGCGTGCATCCGTGTTTGAGAGTATGTGTAATAAGAAGTCTTTAAAAGCCTATATTCTTATGTTGTTCTTTATTATTAAGTACTTCCACTTTCGCAATAGCACACCGGCAACAGATATTTAGTGCAAATTTTAAATGTCATTATCATTCTAGAAAATTCTCCTTCTGGCCACAAGTTCGCCACTCACATTAAGTCGTTTTGGAAAAAAAAAAAAAAACTTAAATGATCTGTGAGTCATTCAGAAGAAAAGAAAAAACGCAAACTTCTCTGTCCCTGATTTCTTCAAACGGTACCTAACCATGCAGAGCAGTTTGTCATGATGAAATGTGTCCATTGTCCAGTTGTGTCTCTTCTGTATGGAGACCCTTTCAGGAGAGGGCTGGTTCTACCAGGGGGCTTCCTGTGGACACACAGGCCCTTGTTGATGGATGTTCTGGCTGGAGAACCCCAGGGCACTGGGGGGGGGGGGGGGGGGGGGAATGGAGACAGTCCCAGGTAGCCTAGAGGGCTGGGATAAGCATTGTTGAGAGAGAGAAAGGTCGGCATGCGGTAACCGCCCTCAATTACACCCACAATAGGTAAAAGGAAAAACAAAGTAACCAGGTGCTGCCGCTGGAAAGTATCACTTTGGGGTCATATCTCTGTCACGGTGTGTGTACGTGTGTGTGTGTGTGTGTGTGTGTGTGTGTGTGTGTGTGTACGTGTGTGTGTACGTGCTTCCCTTGAGGCAAAGACAGTTCTCTGTGATCTGATTGACAAGTGAGATATAGATAGCATCATATCTCTGAGGTCACATCCAACAGTACTCACACACACACACACACACACACACTTACACACACTCATGCATACAGACATACAGATACACACATTCAAACACACAAGCATGGTTTTGTTCCTTTTTCTCTGCTCCATTGACATGATAAAGTGTTAAGCTGAGGTATTGCCTGTGTTGCTTCAGGCCTCTCTAAAGAGCCAACTCTTCTGGCTCTTCTTTCTCTTTCTCTTGATCTGTTTCTGTCCGTCTGTCTGTCTGTCGCTCTGACTAGGTTTCTGTCTGTCTATCCATCCAGCATTTGGAGAAATTCCTGGAACGACCAGAGGAACAGCAGAGAGGCTCTGAGGCCAGAGTTAGTGCAGCCTCCCTTTGCATTAGAGCTGTCTAAACCCTTCCCTCAGAAAAACATCAGCTGTGTGTGTGTGTGTGTGTGTGTGTGTGTGTGTTCTCTCCTTTCCTGAATCCACGTCTCTTTACAGACTGATGAGTGGGTTATGCTGTGTGACAGCAGGTCCCCTGAGCATGGTGTGTGTGTGTTTGTGTGTGTTTGTGTGTGTTTGTGTGTGTGTAAGAGAGGGAGAGAGAAAGAGAGTGTGTGTGGACACATGATGAACACATATAATGCAGGTGCTGCTCTCTCTCTTAAATGGTAATGAGTGGACCTGTCAGACCCATGATCCTTCCTGTTACCGGGCCGACACACCGCTGCCATGACAACGCTACCCCACTGCCCGACAGCCGTGTGGTTTAAACGGTCTGCTGTGGTCTATCATAGCTGCCTGAAACAAGACAGAAAATGAAACCACACAAAGACAAAACCTGCTGCTCTCAGGATTCCGATTCAAGAAAGATATTATGCTTCCAACGGTTATAATTATCAGATATCCGACATCAAATTTGCCATTTATTTTAAACCACAGTACAAAACTTTTGTAGTGTGAGTCAGAGTATTGCCAGTTATCTATAGGGAAACTGTCTTTTACTGTATTGTTGACTGTGTACTTATTGACTTAGAAGGATTCTGGTTTTCCTGGCTCATAATTCCTGAGTGTTCTCACATACTTTCTTTTATAGTTCTCATTGCACAATGAAGGATACAATGTGTTCATAGTCCACATCTCAGGAGCGTGGTTATGTTTAATGAATCTCTCAGTAGGGTGATGTAGTCATTGGACGGTGCTTATCTGTATCTACAGAGAGAGAGAGAGAGAGAGAGTGTGTTTTCTGACTGATGATTTAGTGGTGATGTGGGTTTCTGGAATGTTTTTGTGACAGTTATATAAAGACGCACCATTGGGTCCTGGCTGTGGATGTGTTGTGGAAATTGGCAACTTGCAGCAGTATTTGTATGTGTGTGAGAGAGAGTGAAAGAGAAAGAGAGAGTGAGTGAGATTGGCCATGGTCATCTGCCTGTGTGTCCTCTCTCTCTCTCTCTCTCTCTCTCCCTCTCTCTGTCTTTCTCTGTCTCTGTCTCTCTCTCTCTCTCTCTCTCTCTCTCTCTCTCTCTCTCTCTCTCTCTCAGGCTTGGGCCTTCTGAGGGGACTCTGAGGTATTCTGCCCCAGTTACAGCTCCTCTCCTCAGTTGTGTGGGCCAGGAGCCTCCCCTCTGTCCTATAAAGGACCTCAAACAAATCACCAGGAGCACCAGCAGCATGGCAGGGGCCCGGGCCACAGACGGCCGCGTCCCCGTTCCCTCTGCTCTCTTACACATTCCACTTCACTGATGTTTGTCTGAGAGGAAAGAGACATAAATGCAGCGTGGTCTGTTGGAGCGCGTTTGGTCACTCCGGAGCGCGTTTCAACCCTCGGCGCATGTGACCTTGTTTTTTTGGAGAGTGACCGACTGCTCTCTCCTCTACTGCCAAGCAACGTAACCAGCCAGCTACAATTGAGTCATCTGCATCTTCTCTAGTATAGATGAAAAACCTTTTTAATATCACTGGATCGCACCTCGTGTCCAGAGAGAGAGAGAGAGAGAGTGAGAGAGAGAGAGACCTTTCTGAGGACAGACATGACATCACACCCTAAAACTTTATTTAATCAATTAATCACACAAGCAACATCCTGTTTATTCTCCTCTCTCCTGTTCTCCATCCCTTTCCTCTCCTCTCCTCTCCTCTCCTCTCCTCTCCTCTCCTGTCCTCTCCTCTTCTCTCTTCTCTCTTCTCCTCTCCTCTCCTCTCCTCTTCTCTTCTCTTCTCTTCTCTTCTCTTCTCCTCTCCTCTCCTCTCCTCTCCTCTCCTCTCCTCTCCTCTCTTCTCTTCTCTTCTCCTCTCCTCTCCTCCTCTCCTCTCCTCTCCTCTCCTCTCCTCTCCTCTCTCCTCTTCTCTCCTCTCCTCTTTTTGTAATATATTCTCTAGACACAGTGAGGATAAATGCAGGCTATTAGGGGGGTATTAGGATGTTTTGATTGGCGTCATGGGGGGAAAAAAGGGAAGAGAGAAAAAAGAACAGGAAGGAGAGAGAGGGAAGGAGAGAGTCAGGATGGGTGTGATGTATTCATCAAAAGAGGCATTCACCTTATCTGCTCCAACCTTGAAGGGTATCTGTGTCTGCCACACTCCCTCCCTCCCTCACACACACACACACACACTACAACAACTGCTCTCACACTGCTTCATGATTGACAGATCCTCAAATGAGCCCTCAAATAGCCCAGGGCTTTGGCCCACCAAATAACTCGGCCGTCAAATTACAACCAGGGGCCGGCCTGCTCCTCTGGTAGCATGGGAGATCTATTTATTTGTCTGTTTATTTACTTGCTTTAAATATTTGGTGGGGAAAATATTGAATTTTTGTCCCCCGGTCAAAGTGCTCATATTTAGTTAATAAAGAGAGGAGAGGAGGTTGTTTGCTCAGGAAAGTGCAGGCCAGGGTAAGGGACTTTATTTAAGGAAGTCCTTGGAGAAGGAGGTGACCTTTCTCACTGAGAGAAGCTTCCGTTTGTACACTGCACTCCAGATCCTAGTCCAACTCATCTCTCTCTCTCGCTCTCTCTTGCTCTCTCTCTCTCTGATCTGCTGCTAAACGACTCTTCTATAAAATTGTAATGTCGGGGCTGTACGATATCTTTATCGGCACAAGATCATGTTGTCTCCTGCAGCAGCCTCGTATGCCGTTCTCTCCTCGGAAACGCCGATAAAATAAACCTGCTAATGTAACGCACGGCTTAATCAATCCGATCCAACCCAAAATGTCTCCCCTTCTAAATCTGGTGTCAGCGGGTCACGGGGTCCAAAGAAACATTTTCCAACACACACACACGCACACACACACATACACACACACACCAAAACAGGATAGGTGGAGTGAAGCGCAGACATGGTGTGAGAGCCCTGATTTCATAAGCCCTGAAGTATTAGTGAGTTAATACCAGTCAGACTGCCCCACCCCGGCCATTGATTCCTGTTTAAAGGCTATGGCTCATCAATAGCCGCCCCCCTCACTCACACACACACACACACACACACACGCACACACATATACACACACACCCTCCTCCCCACCATCTGTCTCCGTTTGCTCATAAATAAGACCCAGGCCATTGACAAGCTCAGCTCTGGCCTGTAAAAGCATGCATGCTAATCAAGATTGGCCCAGAGGAGAACTCACACACACACACACATACACACACACACACACACACACACACACACGTGCGGTATTCAAAATGCACAGCACTCTAATCATGATAACGGCTTGGCGGTTCAGTTGTTGTTCGACATCGTTCATCGTGTGTACGACGGCCCTTTCTGGCTGGCATGGATTTTTCCATCGGCCGGATTTTTTTTTTTTTCGTTTTTTTTTTTTTTCTTTTTCTTTTTTTTTTCCGCCCTTCCCTTTCCCCTGGCCGCTGTAGGTCAGCTCTAAAGGTTGTGTCTGGTCATTTGTCAGAGAGCGGTAAGCCACAAGCGAGCTGGCCTCACACAGTTTGTCATCTTGATCAATTATAGATTACACAGATGGGCTTGTTTGCAGGAGCCTGTTCAGTGCATTTATTTGAAAAACCATTGCAATCTCTCAAGAAAGCCAGGTTGGCCCACCTGTCCTCTCCACGTCCACATACCGTTACAACAAACGCTTCCGTTTGTTTTACTGTGCGCATACATATCCGCATTGTCTCGCTGTCTCAAAAGATGAGTAAATAATCTTACTGCGCTTTGGATATGTTTGGTTTTTTTTGTTTTGTTTTTTTTACCCTTTGTAGGAAGGCCTCCACATCAAGGAACATCGTAACTGATATGAACTGACACCCCCCCACCAGCTATGTCAATGTTAGACTTTGGATTACAAAAGTTTACATTCATTTTTACGGTCCGGAAAAAGCACAAAGTGTTCCTGTCATTAAGCAAACAGAAAACTGTCAAAGCATTGTCGGTCGGGACGTCAGAAAAACGCTGACTCATTTCACTCGTTGGGGGCTTGTCTTTTCGGATTTAAAGCTGAGGTGAAAGGCTAGTGGGGTAACGCGATTTGGCCGGTGTATTTGGGCCCAGGTGAGAGACAAACGCGGAGAGATGGTTTGGCCAGTGCGTCAGTTTCTTTATGAAAGACCTCAGCCATCACACACAGAGTCTGAGAGTGTTTTTTGAGGAAACCGGTGATGTGACTGACAGTTGTGTGTGTGTGTGTGTGTGTGTGTGTGTGTGAATCTTTAACATTGCATGTGTCTTGAGATAGGACAGTGGATACACACACACACACACCTATATGCAGCGATAAATAATTCTATTTTTCCTGTCTGTTTGAGTGAGTTGGCATGTCCGTGTGTGTGTGTGTGTGTGTGTGTGTGTGTGTGTGTGCGCATGTATGCATGTTAATGTACACTTATGCAGGTGTGTGCATGTGCGTGTGTGTTTGTGTGTCTTTTTCATATTTGAGAAATTTTAGTGGAGATGGATATGTTTTCCACACATATATACACACAATCTCAGGCGCATACACACACTTGTGAATTCATTCATACTGTTCATCTCAAAGTAGACAGAGAGAGAGTATGTGCACATGTGTGTGCGTGTGTGCGTGCGTGTGTGCATGTGTGTGTGTGTGTGTCTGTGTTTGTGCGTCTGGCTGTTTGTGCTTCCGTGAGCGTTTGTGATCTCAGTCAGAGAAATCTCGGTTAACCCAGAGAGCGGTAGAGAGGCCTGTTGAACGGTGTAACCTCTCTGTTCAGACTGGATTCTTGTGAAAGCAGCAGCAGCTATAGAAAAGCTTCCTTCCTCTCCCCTGCTTTCTTCCGATTCCCAGCATGCACTGCAGACCTGCTGGCCTCAATGCGAGGCCCAGTTCAAAGGTCTGATGCCAAGGTGTCAAGTCTTGAAGTGGGAGTTCGCTCACAGTACCAGAGTTATTATATTACTCTGTTGGTGTGTGTGTGTGTGTGTGTGTGCCTGTTCTACACTTTTAATGGCAGTTTTAATGGTTTAGTTCCAAAAGCTGTCGGTCCACAGCAGTAAGCAGATTAGCCTTCGTTTCTGTGACTTCTCCTCTGTGAGAGAAAGTGAGAGGCCTCACTGCACCACAGTCCCTTTTGTATTGGATGCTCTTTTTCCTGTGAAGAATGGCGTTTTTCTGTTCTGTTCTTCCTTTTTTCTCTTGCATTCCTCCCTTCTCTGCCTGCTCTGGGAGTCATTATTGCTTTGGTAAATATTTCATAGACCTCAATACCTCTGCTCACAGCCACCTGCTGACCTCTGCTTACACACACACACACACACACACACAGACACACGCCGAGTTCACAGAACAAACCATCTCTCTCCTACAGCTCCACCCTGCATTTTGCATTTACATCCTCTGTGATCTGGTGACGTTATTCTTTCACAAACACACACACACACACACACACTCTCCATCAAGTTCTTAACAGAGTTCTTTTTTTTTTTTTTAAATAAAGGGAAGATTCTCTGGATGTTGTCAACGAGGTGCCACTGCTTTGCTTCCTGAATATTTTTTCTTTTTTTATAGATGAAAGGTAGCAGTTCAGAGGCTTGTGTGCTTGTGATGGAGGGAGAGAGAAAGAGGGAGAGAGAGAGAGGGAGAGAGAGAGAGGGAGAGAGAGGGAGACGGACGAAACAAGTAAAAGAGAGAGTGTGAATACTAACCTACTCCTTTTCCCTCATATCTGACCTTGAGAAGGCCCATGCTCTCTCTCTCTCTCTCTCTCTCTCTTACTCTTAGTTTCACTCTGACTTTTTTTCTCTTTTAAAAAAAAGGGGACTCAGAAGAGGGATAAAGGTAAAGTTGAAATATTCAGTTTTGATGTAAGTGCCTCCAGTTGTCTGTTTGAATGCTCTGTCCAGCTGCTACTGCTGCTGAGTCTTCATCCATAAAGAAGAAGAATCTCGTCTGTGGTCTTCTGTGAGCCCCCCCCGCCCCCCCCCCCCCTCCCGGCAGGCCGGGCCGTTAATACGCTCTACCTGTGAAAAGCTTCGCTCCCTCGTCTCAGCTCCAACAGCGCATTGCTTTCAAAGCGACACCAATATCTATCTGAATTCTTTATTTGCCGCCTCAGTCAAAACAATTCTTTTTTTAGTTCTGTTGTGTTTTTGTTTTTTTTTTTCCTCAACACTTCAGGTGTAGAGTCAGTCCACAGGCTCCTAATATTAGCTAAATGGCTAGCAGAGTTTCCACGAGTCCCTGGAGCTGCGGGGTCTTTCTTCGGACGTACGTTACGCGGGGCTAAGGGAGGAAAAAGGAGGCCGTAACAAATGTTTTGGCTTCCATCTGAACTCAGACCTGCTCGCCTGCCAATAACGGTAGTGTGTTTTCTT
>NC_044496.1:6291271-6296271 GCF_902362185.1 Chanos chanos | reverse complement strand
TATAATTATGAAGTATTCAAAAGTACAGAGAGAGAGAGAGAGAAAGAGAGAAAACACGACTAACTTCCCATTGGACTTTAGCTACTCACTCGGCATGATTTAAATCAAACTCAAGTGGATTTTCTAAAGGGGAAAGAGAGGTTGTTCTATATTGAGACTTAGCTCTTTAATTTGATCTTTGTAAAACTAAAGTTGTGTCAGGTATGCAGTAGCGGCAATAGCCTGAGGGCTGAGAGAGTACGAGGGCCCGCTGAGAATTTCATCTGTCTTTTTTCTCTCTCTCTCCCTCTCTCTCTGTCTCTCTCTCTCTCTAACAGACCTGCTTCCCAGCCGTACCACTCCTTCTGAAGTTGTCCTTGGTTCTACATGTGTAGCGGTAATTATGAATGAGGGCGACTAAGATCCGTACAAAATCATCAAACATTTTACAGCGTGCTACTATTGTAATAGAGATCAATGCAAACGATATCGTCAGAGTCATAAAGGGGAGGAGAGTGCTTTCTCTCTCTCTCTCTCTCTCCCTTTTTTCACTCTCTCCCTCTTTCCTTCTGTCTTTAGTAGCAGATGAGAGCAGGTCTCTTTTAATTGGGGTTTGCTGAGTTCTCTGATGTGTGTGTCGTTTAAAGACAGCTGTCCTGTGTGAGTTGGAGACAGGGAAATATGCCCAGATTAATGGAGAATGGATGCAGTTTGTTCCCCAGCGCGACCAGATGCTTCAGCATGGCTCAAGACAAGAATTTCAGTCTGGTATAATCAACCACCTGCTTGCTAGTCACAGTGTGTGTGTGTGTGTGTGTGTGTCTCTGTGTGTGTGTGTGTGTGTGTGTGTTTGTGTGTGTGTGTGTGTATTGTCTGTGTGTCAGAACAACAGAACAACACACACACACACACACACACCCACATACACACACACAGAGAGCTGGTTGCGATGAGGCATTTAAACAGAGCTCCGGCTGCCTGTGAGAGAGCTCTTACCCTGGGCAGGGTTGGACTGACCAGAGGAAGCTTTGGGAGGAACTGAGATGAAACATGTGTGAAGCTGACAGCTGGATATAAAGACCCAGGAGCCCATCTTCACTACAAAGCAGCTCTTTACCTCCACACCCTATAGCAGCTCTCCTCCGCTCTCTCTCTCTCAGAATCGGCTCCTCTCTCCCCACCTCCCTCTCCATCGTGCGCCTCCCTACACGCCGTCACACTGCACCCACACAGCACGCCTGTAAGCGGCCTTTCCTCTGCCTCGATAACACAGGGCGCACAGCGCTTTCCAATGGAGCTCTCAACTCCGATTCGCCTGAACGTGAAGGAGAAAGGGGCAAAGGCTTCATTCTACAGAACTGTGTGTATTTGAGTTACTAGAATATTCCGTTCTTTTCCAACACTGTACTCTAAAAATGTTCCCCTTGCTCAGGTCATGTTTCAAAGGGAATACACAGTCTAGGAAACGTAGATCAAACAGGTCTATGAAATGGTTCCAGAGTGTCTCCTTTTGTCCACCTTCGGGTTACACGTCACATTTAAATTTGTTGGAGCTTTAAAAGCATTGCGGATGATTTTGATAAGTCCACTTTGATTCGATACCAAAGACCAGGAAAAAGAAGCACAAAAAAAGAAAGAAAAAAAGAAGAGAAAGAAAAGAAATGGGTGGGAAACGGTCATTCTGACTTCAAAATACGTATGTGAGGTCTGTCTGTCTTCTATCTCCTGTGGTTAATTGGATGGTTTCCTAAAGCAGGAGAAGACTGCTCCATGTTTTGCTTCTATCAGAGTCCTGTCTGATTGAATGTGATTTGAAAAGGTTTTGATTGATTTGTGTCTGCCTCCGAGGGGACCGGGGCTCGGTTATGACATTACCACTCCAGGCAGACTATGATTAATGTACTCAAGGTGACTTCATGCATGATTATACTCTTAAATAAGTATCTAGGAAACACATTAAAAATGAGTGACTTCCAATATGTGAGCGGTTAACTAACGGAGTGGTAAGTGTCTATATGACTAAGTGTAGTTTCCATTTTGCGGCCTGTCATTATGGCTTAGATCTGTTTGTTTTTTTCTCCGGCTTAATATTTAATGTTTTTTTTTTTTTTTTAAAGCATTCGTTATTCCTTAGTGTTTAAAGAGCTATGAAAGTGAAATTATTTGTTCCAAATCTGTACGGAAAATGATGGAAGTATGATGCGGCCAGCTGGACTCTGGTCTTGTTTTGGAGTTTTGTGTTTTTCCAAATCATCTGGTCTGTATTTGTTCCCAATAAGCAAATAGTGTTCAGTTCTGTTCGTTCCGCAAACGCTCCAAGAAAGTCATTTTAATGTGTTTGACAACAATGAAGTACTCTTATCAGGCTGCCAAACTCCACCGACTATGTTTCCACTCAGAATAAGAAATAAGCGCTTTAAGTCATGCAGCAATCGAAGTGGTTTGGCATTTAAACTTTAAAAGACACCCATACCTTCATTTAAAGGCTACATCTCGTATTGTTCAGAATAATCATTTTATCTGATTAGAATGGAACTCAAACCTTCTTATCAGAGCTGGAGTCCCAGTTGTTGTTGTTGTTGTTGTTGTTGTTTTCTTGTGTGTGTGTGTGTGTGTTTGTGCATGTGTGTGTGGTGTATGTATGCATGTGTGCGTGCGTGTGTGTGCGCGTGCGTGCGTGCGTTTTTTTAATCCCTCCTTCTGTCTGTTTGGGTTTTAATTGATTCTGCTTGACTGCAGCTTTTCTTTAAGAGATAATACTGCTCTGCACTTCGCTCACCGCAAATATTTTAACAAGGAATTTCAGCTGCCTTTATTCATTTCGGTTTGTTTTTATTTAGCCTTCAAATACCCTTTTTACTCTCTTCACACGAAAAAGAATATCAACGTAACAGTTTCTCCTCGTCTCCTCGGCAGGCTGATGCTCACCAGACTTCACTGTTCCGAAAAATGAAAGAAAATTTGTAACTTTTCTGACTTCTTGAAGGCAGCTGTGACCATGCACTGTAACCAGGCCTGGGATTTACCACCGACAGGGAGACTATCTCCGTTTTAGCAAGTTATAGTGATCCACATCCCGTGTGTCTTTACAGAATCTTATAACCTGATTATAAACTGGGTTTCTGGCAACATATGCTCGGGTTAAAACAGACACACCGTAAAAATGGAGTAAAGAAGCTGAAACAAACACAGACAGACTCCGTGTCCTTGCAGTGGCATACGCTGATAAAGTCCAACCAATACAAATCAAGCATTTTCCCGCCTTTTCCTATCCCAACCCAGTCTCTACTCAGGACAGCTGTGCAGCCCGGTAACAGATGATTACAGGCCTTGGATTCAGCCAGTGAGATAAGCTCTGTACTGTAATGTGTGTTAGTCATTCGTTGGTCATTCTGAATGCTGGCAGAGAGCACCAGTACATAAAATGGGATGAAAAAAGCTGTTTTTTTGGGGGGTTTTTTATGCAGTGCTACAGGTCTGATGAATGAGGAAAAGGGCACTTGAAGAATACTGAGGAAGGAACCGCTGCCTGTGGCTTTAGAAGCTTTAGCCTGTGTCGGTTGCAGTGAATTTCAGTGCTGTGTTGGCTCTATGTTCTGGATCTACGTTCAGGTCTCTTCTCTTTTATGTAGTTTGTTTCATGGTGGCCTGGTTGTTTGCGATGTTGGGTTGGAGTCGCAGACTGGGTTAATCCAGGTATCTCCTGTCCTTTCCCGGATAGTTTGGTTTTTAGCTTCAGTCACATTCTCTCGCTCTCTCTCTCGCTCTCTCTCTTTGTTTTCTCTTTCTCTTGGTTTTTCATTTTCTCATGTTCTTGTTCTTGTCGTGGTTTTCCTCCGTTTGCAAGCGGATATGTAAGCCTTGTAATCAGACTTGTTTGACTGATATAACTGTGCTCGTCACTGGGAGGATGATGGTAAACCATAAATGCCCTCTTGGCAACTGAGACAGACCTGTTTTTGCCTCTGCCCTCCTGTTTTTACACACACTGCTATTGTGGCATGGCTTCATTATTGTCTCTTCCTGACCCATGTGTGAACTTGTGGAAGAAGAGAAATGGAAGGGCCGTGTGCCAAATCACAGAACTCCAGTAGAACATAATCTCCATCCAGACTGTTATTTAAAACATTTCTATAGTTTGCGGAAAATGATGGGACAGGACCCAGAATCATTCCTTGGCTGCTATGCCAAACGTGGTCACAAGGCCGGGTCATATCTTCTTCTCCAGAGAGGCACCTGTCAGTATTTCCATGGATGGAGAGAACGGTAATCCAGAGATCAGACTGTAGCCGTAACTTGATCGGGCCGGGGCTAAGACACAGCCAGCGCAAAAAAAAGGCCCCCCATACAGACCACCCCCCCCAACCCCCCTCAAAAAAAATCACATTTAATCTATTAAACTATTAATCAAAATTTAATTAAATCCCACCAAATACATAAAAAATGCAAATGGCTTTAGTAATTTCATTTTCCAAACAGATGTCTTTTGGTGATCCATGTAAGGTGATCTGCTGTAAGTCATTTTGGAACACTCCCCCTGTCCACAGCCTGATGTTTGAGAGAAGAGAACCATGTGTTGTCCCCCTCTCACACTAACATCACTTGCAGGACTATGGCTTAATCTGGCCCCTCTTCTGAATCTAGTCACGCTGGTTCTCTTCTTTTAGGATTTTTTTGTTTGTTTGTTTGTTTTTGAATACTCATTTCTTTATAGCTGGTCACTGCATCTCATTGGTTCAATAAACTTCGGTCCTCACATGACTGCAGACACGGTCACAGTATGAAAACCAGGTCCGCTGGAACTCAACTACAAATTCAAAGAACAGAACAGACTGTCCAAAGTGTCAAGAGTTTTATTTTGAGTACACACGGAAGTACAACATAACCTTTGCACAGTATGTATATGGGACGTGCAACTCTCTTATTCTCTGGAGGTATTCGTATAAATTAGCTATTCGTATAAATTTCAAATGTATGTAAGAGTACTGTGACTATTTGTGGCTGTACCTTGGTCCTGAGGT
>NC_044496.1:6261271-6281271 GCF_902362185.1 Chanos chanos | reverse complement strand
TCAGCAGGCCACACAAAGTAATTTGGTCATTGAAGCTATATAATTTGAATGGTAATGTCCTATTTTCATACAGATATAGATCATAGCAGTTATCGGTCTGAACTAGCAATTGTCACATATTCACAACTGTCTAGCTATTAACGTCTTTGGTTCAGCTAAATCTTAACTTCTAACGGCTAAGCGTGTGCTACAAAATATACTGGCAGAGTCGTTTGGGACGGCTTTAATGATGCTCTGAGATGCTAGCAGAAATGACCTATTTATGGGAGAAAAAGACAAGACTGGTTATGTTGTGAGCTTACTTTATCGAGACAGGGAAAAATCGATAATGAGGTTTACATGTCGAACGTAAGCGGACACCATCGTTACCGCTACCCCGAGCTAACTCCCACGGAACCGACTCGTTCACCTGCATTTAGGAGACATGAAATGAAGGAGAGCAAATTGTTTTTATAGAGGAAGCAAAAGAACCTTACATGAAAGCAACAGAAAACGTCAGCCTTCAATGACAAACTGGAAAAACAGCTCACAATCTGGTGGTTACTTTCTCAAGATTTCCAAGAATATTAATTTTCCGCTTGAATAATTATGTTCCTAAAACCGATAGACTCCAGTAGACTGATGTTATCAGCGAGGCGAGCGTAGATTTCGGTAGAAGAGCAAACTTATATCTTCTTGGACAGAATGTCTTGTAGGGCACGTGCATTGATATATCGGTGTTTGAATAAATATGTGTAGACGGAATTACCAAATGTAAATAACTAATGTCTGACAGTTAAAACTATTTGAAATATATGACATAACGAACTGATAAAAATGCAAACCAACTTCCTAAGCACCAGCTTCACTTAGCAACCATTTTAAGACTAATTGCTACATGCTCTCTCTCTCTCTCTCTCTCTCTCTCTCTCTCTCACACACACACACACACACACACACACTTATCTGACGCCCAGCGTATACAGTTCTGTAATACATCATATGTGTCTGTTGCGTTAACAACAGAAAAAAACAATCACATATTAAACACATGAAAACAAAGGACAACGATTCCTTTACATTCCGTCAGCTTTACCTAACTGAAGGTGTGGATTTAATGACAAATTGTATAATATCCATTCGGTATTAAGAATGAATCAAGATACACTGTGTAATACAAACATTAAAGCAAATTCGTCATGCAGTGAGAGGTGAAAAAAAAAAATAAAGCCAAAATGGGTGAATTAGGGGTGTGAATTTTTGGAGGGATCTTGATGATTTCACCTGCCCAGTTCTGACAATATCATAATGGCTGAAGGGCAGAGTTTGGAACTCTCCTGCTTGCGATTGGGATGGGTGAGGCACGGTGAGAAAGTTTCAGTTGTGGCCCGAAAGTGTGTAGGCCTCCAGTTACAATGACATTACCAAAACAGTAATCTGTTTTTAAGAAATAGGTTCTGTTAATCTTACCCAGTATGTGAGTTCCTCTCTTCACCCATTTGTACAGTTCCCTAATTCATCAAACACTTTGCTAATGTATTCATTTGAAGAGCAAGGAAGGGCTTGTTTGACAGAATTCCAAGAGTGAAAAATCTATTCAAGTCTCCTTGCCAAAGTCAGTCCAGCGGACTGTAGCAGTTTCCTCCATGTGAGATCCAAACAATGCCCGTTTTGGCGAATAAATTATTGATAATGTCATGTGGAACAATAATGTATGTGTTATTATGAGGAAGGTTGAAAAGGTGATTACCATAAAAGCTTCCCTGACTAAGACAGGACATCTGGAATGGGAAGACACAATTCTTTCTCTGATTGGTTCTAACAGAGAGGAAAATTTGTCTTATTGGTTCACAGAGTGTGTCGAAATTCTGTGCTACACTGCTGACTAACGTATGCCGAGTAGAATGGAGCTGAGCTTCTTCAGATGATGTTACTTACATGGAAAGAAAGGAGAGTCTCTCTTTCTCTTTCTCTCTCTCTCTCTCTCTCTGCCTCTGTATTCCCTCTGGTAAAACCAGCCTCTTTGCATCTCACTTTAGCATATGGGTTATTTTGAGAGCTCAAAACAATTCAGTACACAATGATTTCATTCTGCATTCACTGTATTTTTAATCATGAACTCATAGATACTTTTTTGTAAACATGTTAGGTTAACCTTTTTCAGGTTCCACACGTCCAGTCTTTTACAGTTACGAACTCATTTGCATGAAGAAACAATCCAATTTCAAGTTGTATGTAAAAATAAATGAATAAAAAGATCATGTTTCTCCTTTTACACAACGGAATCTTTGAAGCGCTTCTGTTGTGACTTTGCATTCCATTTATTCATTCTAACGTGTTAATGCTATTTCGATGTATCTTTGTGGTCAAGTTTTATTCATTAGCCAAAGTGTTGATTTTAAACAGAGAAAAGGACAGCATATGGACGATAGGACAGACGGGATGTTGAGGAGAAGGAGGAGTGAAATGCCAGGATACTTTGCCCAGTCAGAAAAAGAAAGAAAGAAAGAAAGAAAGAAAGAAAAAAATAAAGAGAATGCACTGAGCTTCAAAGCGGCATTACCATAATTGCCCTGTGTCTCTGGCACGATGAGTCTGAGGTGGCAGAGAAAAGCACAATCTTTCAGATGGATGAACGGCAAAAGTTTCAAGCCTTACCCACGCCTCGCCCCCTCCCCTCCCAGACACACCACCCTCCCACCCCCACCCCCCCTCCACCTCTTCCCCACTTGTTGCCTTTCGGATCTGGTGAAAGAATTCCTCTTCCTAACCTCCATCAACAAAAGGCATGAAATCAGTGCCCTCCTGATCTCCTCCTTTGGCCCCTGAGAATGTCACTTTCCCCTCTCTGGGCCTTTGTCCTGTTGGACTGCCAGGGAAAAGACTAACCAGACACACACACACACACACACACACACAAAAACAAAAAAAAAGCACGGAGCCAAACAGTAAACTCATCCTTTTCCAAACAACTCCCATCCATGTTTTGAAACTCAGTAATAAATGTTCTAATAAACTAAACATACCATATGAGATGTGTAACGTGAAACTCTGCGGACAAAGTTTGACATTTGTCCATGACTAACACTGTAAACACCAACGTTTCACTCTAAAAATGAATCAGAACTCATTGGCCAAACTGTGACTTTGTGTTTAAGAACAACGTGGACCATGTGTTTTCTGAATATAACTTGTCTTGCTTTTCTTGTGTGTGTGTGCATGTGTGTGTGTGTGTGTACGCATGAGTGAGTGAGTCTATGCGGGTGTGTGTGCGCGCGCGCGCGTGGTTGTGTGTGTCTGTGTGTGCGTGTGTGTATTTGTGTGTGTGCGTGCTTGCGTGTGTGTGTGTGTGTGTGTATTTGTGTGTGTGCGTGCGTGTCTGAGGACAAGCACTAGTGCCTCATAAAAGGATTAGTTGTGTGGACAAAAGGAGCGATGTGTTTCAAAGCCGGACCTTCACCACAATAGTGGTGACATTGGTCCGTCACAGGGATGAGATGGGGCGTGGTGGACCTTTGGGGGAGGACGTGGTGACAACACGGGGCCAGCCCTCCCTTTCAGCAGCCACCTCTGGCCTCGCCAATGGGCCTCTCCTTCGATTATGTACTCCCTCGCTTTTCTCCATTCACGCGAAGCAACTGATGGCTCCATTGGCCAAGTCCCCCAGCAAGGGCTGACCGCGGCTGTTCCCTCTCTCTGGATCAATGGACCGATAGGGAGAGAGAGAGAGAGAGAGCGAGAGAGAGAGAGAGAGAGAGAGGAAGACAGATTAGGTGTCTTTTAATGATCCTATGTTCTCTGATTTTTTCCCCCTCCAGATTGGTTTTTAACAATGCATTCCTCTTGCTATGCAGTGTAACCATGCAGTCATGTCTTTGATGAGACTTCAGTTTGGCTCTCACAGACTTAAAAGTCTAGAGATGCCAGACAAAGTGAAATGTCATTTGTTTGGAGGGTGTCAAATAGAATAGTGATTCCCACAGCTAGGACCGTGTTTGGTTTTATTCGTTCACATTTTTTAAACATCAAACCTGTCTTCCATTAGTGATTAATGATGGGAATTACATTTAATAATTATTTCTGTCATCGTAATTAGTGGATGTGCTTGTAGCTCCTGTAATTGCAGTAGTTGTAGGTTGTCGTAACAGCAGGAAGAATTAGCTTCTAGTTGTTCATATAGTTTTCCTTTTTATTACAATCTAATAGTGAAAAAAAAAAGGAAAATAAAAAATATAGGTTTTTGCATGTGTTCTTTGCCCTCTTGTATTTTCATGGAAACAGATTCATAATATGCAAGCTAACGGCCATAGATGACTTTTGTGTAAGGTCACTTTGAAAAGTTTGTCTCCCTCTGTCTTTTTCTATACATGTATTGTGTGTGTGTGTGTGAGTGTGTGTGTGTGTGTGTGTGTGTGTGTGTGAGCTCGTGCCCGCGCGCTCATGTGCGGTGAGTGTGTGTGAATTGCGCCCTTGCATCATCACATGTGTCTCTCATGTGCATCTGTGTGACTACTTTTTTTTTTCTATCCCCCACAAATTCTCCAGCGTATTATTGCGGTAAAAGCTTTGAGCCGGACTATTTAATATTGCTGGGAGCGCTGAAATAAAACGAAGTCGGTGTTGATTATTGCTCATTAGGCACAAGGACATCCACTTAATGCCAGGATGAATGAGTGACCCCAGTGCTCCATGAGGGCCTCCGCGTCGCTCTGAGCAAAATGTTCGTTAATGCATTCCATTTGCTCAGAAAAAAAAGACAGCGGTTGGACCCTTATGACGACATCGGATACCGTAATTACCTTGTTTCTGGTGAGGTATTTTAATCTTCAATTTCATGCGATGATCAGAGGAATGTTGAAGCCGTGAACACAAAACACCACCCAATCAGTGACTGTCTAATGATCAAGAGACTATTCCAGGTCCCTTAGATAGTAACATCCACTTAAACGAAATAACCGGCAATATGCCAGTAATGAATACGCACATGTGACTGCCAAGTGCTTTATCTTGTTCTCAGCAAATCATAAACAGTTTTCATAAAATCAGCAACCATTCCTGGGTAAGTAACCCTGCTATCCTATTAGACTGAACATTTTAGTAGATGTCTATTTTGTTTCCAAATCCAGGCTTTGTGGCAAATTTGAGTAAAAAGATGAAAATGAGATAAAATAAAATGCACCCATAACCAAAAACATATATTCAGATATATTGTAATGTATTTCTAATATATTTCGAAATTTGCTTGTGTTTCGATCGCAGAAATCTATCGGCGGTAGCCTGTCACTTTACTTCTAAGGACTGGGTTTAAAAGTCTTGGCGAGTAAAGCCTATTCGCTATGGACGGCAAAGGCTCTCTTTTGACTTGAGTTGTTTCCGTGTGTAGGTTACAAATGATTGTAGAATATTGGTCACTCCCGTGTCTTGGTAGCCTACTTCCTGAGCTCTGGGCTGGTGGTGCGTCTCCGAACATAAGCTCGCAGTTGCGACGCAGAAAAATGATTACATCAATCAGCGTCAGAGCTCTCAGTGAGACAAAAGATAATTGATTATACAGGAAAATGACGTGGGAAGGCGAGCCTGATGAAGGCCAGTCCTAGTGAAACACAAACTCGCTCGCTTGGGTCCCTGAGTCAAAGGGTGGTGTGCATTAAGTCGTATTGTGATCACTCAAGGGCTTTTCAAACATGATGCCAAGCTGGTTTTCCGTGTCTGTGCGCTGACATACCTGTGGACTGTGACATTGTGTCAGAAGTGCTTACAGCACCTGCCAGATGTTCCAAATATGACGATACAACTATTGTGTTATTATTATTATCATTATTATTATTATTATTATTATTATTATTATGCTTGTGTGTCGTGTATGTGTTTATTTTTTTGTCATTTTATTAAGGATTAAAGAGTCCATTTTGAGGATAAAATCTGCTTTTTCATTTTCAGGAGGAATCTGAGATTGGTGATCTTTTCAAAGCTTTAGACTACCTTCAGCATAAATTTACACACATTTTTATTATTCTCATGGGAATCATAGGCATCAGACGCATTGTGTTTTATATGCAGTTTTTCAGAAATAATAATTGCATTTTAATTTTTTTTTCTTTTTCTTTTTTCCGACCATAACATCAAACATTATTATTGTGTTTTGTAGTCTGATGCTACATATTTTATATGAATTTAATGATTTTGCTGATCTAATGAAAATATTTTAACGTATTTTTTTAAACAATTATAATTTACTATATTTTTGTTTGTAAAATCTTGAGCAAATCACAGATTTACGACTCCACGTGAATTACACTCAACTTATTCCGAAACACAAAACCGGTTCTAGGCAAACAGCATTTACTGGGTTCACATTGTTTATGTCAGTTATCTAAGGAAAAAAATGGTACTTTAATCGTCGCGTGTAATTTTGCGCTTTTGAATGTGTACAACAGTTGGGTTCTCAGCTGTATTAATTACACCGTGTACAATCCAAACATTCTCAGAGAGCGGCTCAAGCAAGTCATTCCTGCAGTCAGCAATAAGTAAAACAGTACAGGACTATGTGTGCCTAAAGCAGCAAAAACATCGGCTTTACGATTTCGAAAGAATATCGTAAGCTGCAATTAAAAGATCTTTAGCTTTTTAAAGTTATCTTTAAACACGGGGAGCAACCAAGATTAGCACCATGGCCTTGTTCTGCCTGCGACAGGAGATGAGAAATGACGGACCAGTTTGACTGTAGAGGGAGCTCCAACTCTAAATTTATACTCTTTTTCTCTACTTTCAAAACAAAGCTGCTGCCATGCAAATGATCTCAGAAGAGGGAAACAAACATAAATAAATTATTTCGCAATGTATTGGAGGCATATGGCAAGCAATGCAACATCGGTGTATGATTAGAATTCATTATACATTTTTAAAAAGCCAAATCACAAATATAACACCACAGCCGTGATTATGCAGACGTTCTACTGAGGAAAGCATTTCACTCTTGTTTGCTTCACTCCTAAAGCAACCAAAATAAATAAATAAAAATCAAGGCACATTGTCGTGCAGTTGAGTTCTATGCAATTTCAGACCAGTACTAATGAAATAATTATTCGTTTTAAATCGAGTGTTACGCCTCAATAAGGATAATCCCGCTTCATTAAAATCCAAACGTTTCTAGACGCAGCTAATTACAGTTAAGTCCTTGAAATGGGGAAATCCTTCAAATCCTTCAAATTTTGGTCTTTGCCAAACCTCATAACGTATTGTTAATTTTCCTCGAGCCACACCGAACATTCAGAGGACGCTCGCGAACCATTTCTAGGCAGTAAATCTTACCTCAGTCTCATTTTAAGGCATTACTGTTTGCAGAAGAAACAATAGCTATTTAATGATTAACACCGTAGGAGGACAAAAAGAAAACAAAACAAACCAAAATAAAACAGTAGTGATTTGATAAAGTTGCAGCTGTTCATTTATTAGCCAAAATATAGACTTTCTTGTACAATTTGGATCACAAGTATGTACATTTTCTTTACGTTATATACAAAACATTTTAACATCAAATCCTCACAGACCTTACAAAAGAAGAAAAAAAGGAAGAGGAAGAAAGAAAAAAAAGAGAGAGAGAGAGAGAGAGAGACTCACAGACTACTGGTTCATACATTATTACATTAGCCATTTTGCACAAGACATGCTGACAAGGTAAGTATACAGAGATGTGTTATTCTTATCTTACATTCCTTACAACAGGTTAAAATGAGAGTTTATCAAAAAGAAAGAAAAAAGGGAGAAAGACCCTATAGGGAGGAGAGAGCGGACAACACCATCGCAGCTTCTAGCTGGTTCTGGGGCCTATGACAAATAGGAGATAGAATGGTGAGAGGGGTGAGAAGGAGCACTATATGGGAATATGAACGTGAAAACAAAATATATACATCTATATATATATAAAACTGTAAGCAGGTAAAATAAAAAGAACAGCATAGTATTTGTGGTGAAATATTATATCCTCTCTTGACTTGTCCGAAACTTCTCTTTTTTCCATTTTGATTAAAGAATAATGTATGAATAGTAAATGTAGGGAATTTTACAGTACATAAACCATTTTAGAGAGTAATTTATACCACAATGAATTGCAATGTTCCTAATTAGCGTCCAAATTAGCAACGGCTAAATGATTGCTTGTGTTGACCGTAAAATGTGAAAAGCAAAAGAAAAAAAACCTTAAAAATAATTTAAAAGAAAAAGAATTCTAATAGTAATTCATATGACACATTTTATAAATTATATGAAGCCCAAGAAGTAAGATGTGTCATCTTACCGTCTTTGAACGGGATGGAAGGCTGTTTTTAACAACTTTTTCTCTGCTTCCAAGGCACTAGATCTTTCTGAAATAATGATGGTAATAAAAAGCAAAACTGAATTAATTTGTCTGTCGAAATAAATCCAAAAAGTGGTATTTAAAACTGATCGAGATTTTGAAGTCATTGCTAGCATACAATCAAGCCTAACCCCACAAGAATTGGCCAGTGGGCCTACAACGGTTTTCAGAAATACAGCCAGTTGTATCTTTGTAAACAGGCCACCTCCAAAAATGTTTCCGGAAACATGCTTTGTTCGTTTGACTGTTGACTATTTGAAGGACGAAAATCACAGAAACATTTTGAATTTTTGCCTTTCCTAGCTTTTCAGTTAAACACGCTCGAGCTGACAAATTACTGAAGTTTTTAAAAAAAAACAAAAAAAACGTTTAGGCTACTAAAGAGTTTGCTCTTCGTCAACACTAAATAAAAAAGAAACAATTTTGTACTTTGATTACAGTCGCACGCGTCCAGTCTGTAATCAAAATCTTTTAGCAGGAAGTAATGTCTATAAAGCAACATATGTTTCGTATCTCAGGCACACCTCAGTGTTGATGACAAGTACCTGTGACAGCCGAGTCTGAATTCTGGCTCTTCTCTTCCGTTTGCCGGCTGTACAGTGCAAGGCCGTTCGCCGAAGCTTGGCTGGCCAGTCCGAGGTAATGGTTGGAGTTCAGCAAAGCGAGTTGGTGCGCAGAGAAAGCTCGATTTGTCCAGTTTTGGATTTTTCCTACTGGACAAGAAAGTAGTCTATGTGGAGCGATGATAGTCTGGGCTGCAGGCCCCGCAGAGTTCCCATTCATCAGGGGGGATTTTCGGGGATTGTCCGGGGCCGTTGCTGTTTCGGCCAGAGACCAAATCTTAGGCTTCTGAGCCGGGGCTCCGTTGTTTTCTGAGGGAGGGGAGTTTATGGAAACGGGGTTCAGTTTCATTTGATCGACGTTAGGCTGTGGCGGTTTGAGTTCTAAAGAGTGATGGTGATGATGGTGGTGGTGGTGGTGGAAGTGCTCGCCCCTGTCCACGTGAATCTCTTTACCCTCTTTCACTACAGCTTTTAGAAACCTCTGTTCTGGTCCCTGTAAATCCTCATAGCCATCTGAAATTTCCGAGTCACTCCTGCCATCTAATTTCAAATCGGACTGCAAGTCGTCCTGTTCATCCAAATCATCCTTATTCTCGATATTTTCCGTATCAATATTCTCTAAATCGATTTCCTCTTCGTCCTCTCGCTTGTCCCCATCGTCTCCCTCGTGGTCACTGTTGTAAACATTTCCCTCCTCGTCCGTACGGCTCCTAGGGGTCCAGGTCATCTTGTTCTCCTTCTTCAGTCTCCTCCTCGCGTTGGCGAACCAGGTGGACACTTGAGTGAGGGTCATTTTGGTGATGATGGCCAGCATTATTTTCTCGCCCTTGGTGGGATACGGGTTTTTCCTGTGTTCACTCAGCCAGGCCTTGAGTGTGCTAGTGCTCTCCCTGGTCGCATTTTTTGGTCTGGATGGGTCACCAAACTGATATTGACCGTAGGGATAAAACGCCGGATGGTGGTGAGGAAACCCAGGGTGCTGGATGCCTGGACTGTCTTTTAGTTCGTACTGAGCTCCCTGTAACAAAAAACACAGACACCCCACAGAAACTTATGAGAAACGAGCCTTGTAAATGATTCACAATTACTGTATTCAATTTATTCCACACCACACTCGCACGAATGGTTAAGAAGTAAATTCATTTTAATTCTAAGGTTTATAAATAACAAAAGAGCACATTTCATAATAGGATAAGACTAACTTGGTAAAAGAAGATAACTGATTAAACACGTCGTATTGGTTATTTTTCAACACAGACAACACGTAATGCATTTTATTTAACCAAATATTGTTAAACATGAGCTGTAACGCAATATGTAAAAAAGAGATCGTGTTTTGGGCTCTTTTGTTTTGTTTTTGCCTCGTAGAGCCACATGTTAATACGTCGTTCACGGTGAAATAATTTATTTTATTTTATGTAAGGTATAGTGTCATACTTTAAGAGCAATTTTGCACAGGTTTGGGAAAGTTATAAAGTTTTCGTCGGCTATTTTACTACTTTCTGGGTTCCTTCAGTATTTACAAAACGGAGTCAATGGCAAAGTTCACGAATGCTTAACAAAACATGCATACGTGATTTAGAGCAGTCGCCTAAAAACGATCAACTTTTTTTTCAAAGAGGAACACGTTGCAGATTTTTATACATTATTAAGAAAGGTTTAAACGCGCGTTAAAACTACTCACCAACTGGTTGAAAATTGATATATCGTTTGAATAAGGAAGAAATGCTCCGTAGCCCTGTGCGGCGGCGAAAGGTGATCCGTACATAGTTGAAAGAACATTGGAGAGAGCCCCGGACGGGCTCAGCTCTGTCCCGGCTCGGGCATTGCCGATTCCCTGGCGATCTTGTGGGTATATCGGTCGGATGTACTGATATCCCAGTTGTGGGAAAGACATTGTCGTGGAAAAAGTCTGCTGAAATCACAAAAAGCGGAAAATCGCCCTCTTGGTGCACACTACGATATCCACTTTACAGTGAGTACAAAGTGTAAGGGAAGTCTATATTTCCTCAGAATCAGCCAGTGTAAACGATCCGATTGCGCTTTCCTCCCTCACTTCCCTATTGATCTGGATGGACTAAGGTCAGGTCCTTACAGATTGCCTTAGATTATTGGGACGCCTTGCGCTGATTGACATTTCTAGTCGTTCAGAAGCTCCTCCTATTTCTCAAGTCTCACCCCCACTTACACATTCGCGCTCCTGCTTCTCTCTCTCTCTCTCTCTCTCTCTCTCTCTCTTTCTCTTTCTTTGCTTCACCCCTGCTCACTCTCTATGCCTGTATTTCGTCTGGATAAGTTCTCTGACGTCGCGATCTCTTATTTGAATGAGTTTCAAATCTCATTTTATGGTTCGCCAATCATTTCATTTGTTATTTCTTCGCCGCCTCTGCCCTTCCCCATTGGTAGTGCTAATTCACAATTTGTGGTCGTCCACACAAATGGTAAATATTTCAGTCTTGTTGAGTCATTAACTTCAGGTAGGTCTTTAGCGTCTGCCGTATTTAAATGCATGCCTCGTATGTGTGCATTGAAAAACTTTACGCGTAAACTTTGAGGAATAAAAATGGCAGCACATTTTCGGTGGCGCCCAATCAGATTTATTTACTTATTTATTTATTTACTTATTTATCCAGTACAATTCAGAGAGTGAATCCGGGGTCATTAGTGCTCTTAATCAGAGCAAAAATTGAACGGACATGTTACAGTTTGACACTGAAGAACAAGCTGTCAGAAAATGAAAAGTTGAGTGGTAAGTGCCGGGCTCGGGCACTGGGAACAATGACTTCATTAATGCACACTTAGGAGGAATGTGGCAAATAGAAATTTTGCATTTTGAGAGGGAATTAGGAGATATACGAGGACAGAGCAAAGACTATTATTATTATTATTATTATTATTACTATTACTATAACCATTACTATAATAATAACAATAATAATAATAATAAAAATAATAATAATAATAATTATTATTATTGTTATTATTATTATTATGGTTATTACTATTATTATACTGTTGTTTCTTGCAGTAATTATTTCGTATTGTGTGATAGTGGCAGAATAATTAATATGCATATTAAGTTGTAATGCGTATCCATGCTGTTTTTATGTACTGAAATATAACTGTAAACCTCTCCTTGTGCATTCAAGTGTGAAGGCTTATGTTCTTTGAAAACATATTTTTAGGCGATTAACCTTAAAGATTGAAAGATTACACCACAGACGGACTATCCTTTGGATGAATTTGATATAACCCGTGCCCTCTTGTAAATAATACGGATTAAAACACAGCAAGATAATCAGAATTGAAATTCCTTGAATCAATATAAGAAAACATGTCAGTAACAAACATAATCGTTTAACATTTCTACTTTGTATCACCATATGTCTGATAATCGTCTGCAAAACAGCGAAATCCTTGACTGTTGACTGTATTCAGATTATTTGAATATATGGTACACTGCAATTCAGAATTGACATCCAGATTAAAGCTCACCAGCATCAGTTTTGATTTAACATGATCGGTTTTCCAGGAACTCGGTATTTTTTTTAAAACTTCGAATCTACTTATAAATCGATAATTATCAGTGTTTTTGGTTTATAATGTCTGCGGTATAATTTGTAGCGCGCTTATTCATATTCCATCTCTGTTTACCGCGTCGCCATCTGGACTTTTTGATACTGACATCTAAACAGTCCAAGGATTATGTAGGTTATCAGTTAATACAGAAATCAGATCTTTTATATGAAGTGAAAATAACTACACAGTCGCCAGTAGCGCTCAGACCGACCTGCAGAGCTAACAAGGATTTCAAACTACCCAGCTGACCTTACAACGTAGTCTAGTGCCATCTGGAAGAGTGCAAAGCAGGCGATAAATTAGGAACGCAAAACTACCATATAATAAAAAGAGAGCCCCTTGAGTCATCGTGCAGTCGTTTTTGTTAGTTTTTATCTGAATCACATTACTAAATGTGACAGCTGACATCGGTGTCTGGTTATGCGTGGACTAGCATGCAGTACGCAATCTAGTTCCTTGCCTGTGTCTATGTCTCAGAGGCGAGCGACACGTCTGTCTGTTGGTGTCCGCTCAGTAGCGCTCTGAGCTCGGATGGACACGTGTCTCATCCCCGGGACCTGTCAGGGCCCCAAGGTTTGCTGCTGATTTATTGCCCCAATCAAACACACATGCACTAACTTAACACTTTCACACCGAGCCGGGAAACTGGCATAGCCATAAAAGCATTAAGACAGCTCCCTCTTTCTTCCACACTCTGTACATAGCCGCAGGAACCAGCCCTCCCACTTCTGCCTGTGACTAGTCAACTTATTACAGACCTGATAAAATATCAATTTATTTTCAGGGCTAGTTCAACGCAGAATTAGCTTGTTTTACCTTTGAACTAGAATCTTGAACGCGTTTTCTGAACGTTATTATTATTATTATTATTGCTATTATTATTATTATTATTATAGTTGTTGATAATAATAATAACAGTAATAATAATAACACTAATATTAATAATAATTCAATTTAGTCTTCATAAAAAAGAAAAAAAAAACATTCTGACTTCCGTCGTCCTAAGTCGTGTAAATAGGACATTTTCACGAGTCTGACGTGAGGAAAGATTCCTTTGACTTCTTTACAGGCAATTATGCATATGGCACGATTTCATATTCTCCAACATGTATCCAAATAAACAAGGATAGACGTTTCGCTCAAGAGTGGCTCCTTATGCAATACACAAGACGCCCGCGACACGTCGCAAATGATGAAATGTCAGGGAAACAGGCAGGATCAAAGGCTTCATACAGGGGCTCCTCAAATTACACATTTGGATGGGCTCCATAATGCCAAGGCGACAGAAAACGAGTAACACATACCTTATCACACATGGAATCCATTTAAAGAGGCCTTCTGATCAAAATCGCTTAATTGCGGTGACAAAGGATTTAAAAAGAAAACAAAATTAATGACCTTTGATGCTAAGGGTGTTATTTCGAGGGAGGAAGAAAGGAGTGTGAAAGAGGGACTGGCTAATCACGTTTTTCTTAACAGCTCTGGCAAACATGGTTTTATTTGATTATTTCTGTGGGGAGACGAAAGTAAAACGCTAACAGTTTGGAGAGTTTGTTTTGACCCGTTGGAATCTTGCATATAGAATTTCATTAGTGCAGAGAGGAAAAGTGAGTGTGGTGTTTGAGGTTATAAACTTGACTGAAGTAATTTATTGCCATTTCCATTCAGATTTATGATCAACCGTATCTGGCCGGTCTTTTAAAAAATGGATTACATGTCGAGTATTTTTACTTACACGCTTTGCCCTGAATGGCCTACCGTACACAAACCAAAACCCCAGGCGACGTATACAGTCAAATCAAAGAATCATCAATATTCCTCTATAATGTAAAGTAGAGTGGACCTTTTCACTTTACCTCATGCGGCTGCGGTCTCCGCTCTGTACAAAATGTAAACTTTTTGCTCAATTTATTATTCGGTGAAATGGAGTTTAGACCCGCCCGACTCCTCTTATCTGAAATATGCGATTTCCTATTCGTGTTCCATTAAAAGTAAAAGAGAAAGAGTTATGAGTCTTCGGGTGTGTTAAGTGCAGAGACTGCTTAATACAGTAAATGAAATAGTTTAAAAAATTAATTGTAGCTAGAACCAAGAGCAAGTGTACTTTCTAAATAGGTTTAAAGTTTAATTTTTTTTTACTCCTCGCATAATTTGAATAAGATGATTTTAATTACATTACACCAGTCAATCAAGCATACTAAAGAGATAACTTGCATTCGTGCAAAAAAATATGGAATTTTTAACAGTTCCCAGTGCACACAGCAATTTGGAACAAATTAAGTGTAGTCAATGGACTGCATCGTATTAAACGATTTTAAATATCGAATTCAAAGACCAACTTCTGTTTCAATCCTTCATTAAATGTAAAATCAACAGACAACACCTATCATGTCGTTACGACAGGACATATCCGTTAGATTAGGGCCGGATAACTTCGTGTAGTCAAGGTGATTAACACCAGTCTGATGATTTCATCAACACTTACAGTATTTTACGTTGAAAAAGTGTTGTTTGTCTCATGCATACATCCCTCTCGTCTTAAAAAAAAGACAAAACAAATCGTCTATATCCGAGCCAGTGTGTTTATAATTACATTTCTGATTAATTCTTTACTTATGTAGAATGACAGATCAACAATAAACTTACGTTTTGAAAATATCCTAAACCTAATTTTACTAACTGTTTGATGGACAATGAGCGGTGGTCCTGTGATTGTTCACTGCAAGTGATTCTCGCTTGTTTCATCACAGATGAGATGAGGTAAGCGGCGCTTCCGTAAAGCACCCATACAGGGAAGAATTTGTGCTGCTAAATTGTGGAGCTGCCGGCAGCCACGGCAAGTAATTGATTGGGAAGGTCAGAGCACCCGGTGTCAAATGGCCTCTCCAATGCAGTTTCCGCACGCTGCTTTGGTAAATATTATGCTGGCAGTCCTACGGGGTTCAGAGTTGTTATATTAGCAGAGCGGGGTCACTTTAATGTTGTGGTATTTAGCAATATCTGGCCCTAGCAAAATATTCGGAGGTCTAAAACATCGCCTAGTTCTTTCTAGTTTCAAAAATAACAAAAGTATTATTTTTATCATCATCATCATTATTATTATTATTATTATTATTATTATTATTATTATTATTATTATTATTATCACCATCATAATTATTTGCTGCTGTTGCTTTTGTAAACAACTTTCATTGTAGATTGCTACTTGTCTTCAAATAGGTTAACAAAAAGGCAAAGGTTTTCCACTGTGAAAGTATTACCGTCTCAGTGAATAGCCGACAATTTCGCGTATTATTAGCCACCTACCCCCTGAACAGCCTTTCAGTAGCAGTTTCTCTGTATCAGTTAAAAAGAAAAAAGGAAAAAAAAAGACATTGATTTTACGGTAAAGTCACTTTGCGAGGGGAATGAGTTACTTTGGGCAGCGCTATCACTGTATTACACGGGTATAGCCCAGGTAACAAGATGAACATTGATTCAGCATTACGGCCGATCGATAATGAAATAAGTAACTTCGGGGGCCGGAATTAAAATGCAAGCTAGCTTAACTCTGCCAGCCTTTACACAAGTGACAAAGAGAGAGAGAGAGAGAGAGTGAGAGAGAGCGAGCGAGCGAGCGAGCGAGAGAGAGAGAGAGAGAGACGCATGCGTAGGAGGGACCAACGAACACGAGCTCTATCAAAGAGCAGCAGCCGCTTATCTCTATATAATACACTGTCTTAAGGGATTCTGAATCCTACAGTTAAACTGATATTTATGATATTTGTGACACAATAGAACACGTGTGTCTCCCACTGGTTTGGTTGCTACACAATATACTACACGAGATCAGTAATATATGTTTGACATGTTTGCAACTTATTGCCGAGTATGACAATTTATCCCCAAACCACCATACTATTAAACATAAAATAGCTAATGAAATGGTGGTTATATATATAAAATAGTTTTTTATATGAAAGACACCATACACATAGTTTTGTTGTTGTTGTTGTTGTTGTTTTTGTTGTTTTTTTTGTTTTGTTTTGTTTTTTAAGACAAAAGCAGGAATGACTGCAGCTACAACTACAATAAAAATAATAACAAGAACATTCATTCATGTTTAACTTTAATTCAACTCTTTTACTTGGATATACTGAAAATCAGTTGGAGTTAAGATCAACACACATTTAGGCACAACACAACAAAAAATATTTTATGCACATTATATATATAGCATTCTCACGTGAACACTGAGATCTAAGCACATCATGTATAACATATCATTCTAGCCTGCCACTGAGGATCGATTCCCAGCAGGGCCCTGGCCTTGCTGAGGCATGAGGTCTCATCAGCTATCTAAATCTTTAATGAAAGGACTTAGTACACAAGAACAAGTCCACAGAAAACTATCAGTGTTTTTCAGGGAAGGTGTGAAGTATATCTTGAACCTGATGTCGTCCAATCAGTGCCTTTGGGTTTTTTTTTTATCTCTTTGCGCAAAAAATGTCAATAATTGTCTTAACTGCTCTCCATATGTTGGAGAGCAGTGCTTGCTTTGTGTGTGTCAGAGGGAATACAGTTACTTGACTGTGTGAGTGTTACATTACTGTATTTAGGCTTGGCTCTACTCTGCAGCTACTGATTTTTAAGTCTCTGTTGGTTTGCACCAAGCAAAGTTTCCTTAGCAGACAGCAATGTGTGTATGACAGAAAAACTGAGAGCGAGAGAAAGAGAGAGTGAGAGAGTGAGAGAGAGAGAGAGAGAGAGAGAGAGAAATAGAGAGCCCTTTAATAGGCCAGTCAACATGACTAGAGACAAGACTAATATCAAATTCCCCCTCTCTGTCTCTCTCTCTCTCTCTCTCTCTCTCTCTCTCCCCCTTTCTTTCTCTCCTTCCCTCTCTCTCTCTCTCTCCCCAGCTGTTGCTCCTGCTTTGCTGTAGGAGTAGCAGCTGTGCTAACACAGTAAAGAGGAGGCTCTCTCAAGTGCCTGAAGTCCTTAATGACTGTTTTCCTCCTCCAAATAAACACTTATGGACAATTTTAGCTTCTGGAGTGGTATACCAAAAACTGTTGTGGATCCCGAACTGATAATGCAAGAAATGTAGGAGCAACAATTATTTGCACCTCCATGGTGGATTAACAGCTTTAATATAATGTCAATATTAACAGAGACACCTAAGATAGAGTAGATCACCAACCCACAACATTATTACAATGCCATCATGTTTCTTGTGATTTTCTTGTTCACCCAGTAGAACAACAGGTGTCAAGTTGATTTTGAAAAATGCTTTACAAACAACAGTCCTGGTAAATATGTTCTATTAGTTATTTGAAGAAAGGGTGTGGAAATAGTCCAAGCGAAAGGCTTTTGTTTCTCTGCATGGCGTGAGGAAGAATATCCTGCCCACGTTACAGAACTCACAAAGACAACCAACACCAGCCAACAACTCCAAAAGATGGATGTCCGCGGTTTGACATTAGATTCAGAGGCAATATTTGGTGCATGGCACAATGAATGAAAATGTTTTGCTGGGACCCTTTTCACATAAAAAAACCCAAAACAAAACATTATTTTACCAAAATGTAAGGTCAATGTCTGCTTTTATTTTATTAAGGTATTTTGAAGTGGCGGTTTATTTAGGCTGCGGTGAATACAGGTGGGGCCTACTGCTAATTTCTTCCTGGCGTTAGCGTGAGCTATCACGTGAGCTGTGTAGAGTTGGACCCAGTGTTGGTGATAAGTCTTTTTATTTTTCATGACTAGCCTGTGGTTCTATGTAGCAGGCCTGTTTTTATCATGGCAGGTCTGTCTGGTGTTTTATAATCAGTGATAGAGAGAGTGGCACGGCATGCTTGGCCGCTGAGGTCAGTGGAGTTTTTACAACAACCACTTGGACCTCAGCAGTGCTGTTCTGATAAGACTTACTCCACCACCCAAACACATTACACATTTACACAAACCACACTGAGCATTAGGAAAGCCGCTGGACGTGTGTGTGTGTGTGTGTGTGTGTGTGTGTGTACGCAGTGGTTTAGGGGGTTAAAAAAGCATAAGATTGTAATACAGATAAATGGAGAGATAAACTGGTCATTTTAGACATGAAGATGGAGCACATAATGCATAACTTCAACGTAAAAACATATTCTCTATCATTCTGCTTTATGATTCATATGTCGTTTGTTAAAAGCTGAGACATACTGACCTTGAAAACTACACTTAGAGTGTAATTATTGTTTTAAAGACACATTTGAGAGAAATATCATTTAAAAACAACAACAACAAAAACAGTAATATAAACAAATTATGAAAGCATCCATAATCTACTGGTAGTGGGGTTACTGTTAGTGGTTTCATAATTTAAAAGGATCTTAGCATATGTTGTCTTTTGTTAGTAACAGATTGTAAACTTTACAGATAATAAACACAATATCCACAAAAAAAAAATATCATGTCATCTGGGGTTGCTCTAGCACACAGGCACTATTTAAACCACTTCGCTTATTTCTTGTTTATTTTCAACCAACAGTAATTGTTTGTAAATTTAGATTTCGCAGTTGACTTGTGAAATGGAGCAAACGTTAACCCTCTTTTACATTGAATGTGTGTGTGCGTGAGTGTATGTGTGTATGTGTGTTTGTGTGTGTGTGTGTGTGTGTGTGTGTGTGTGCGCGTGTGTCTGCTGGCGGGCGTTTGTTATCCAGTGAGCACTGGACCAAGACAGGACTCAGCTGCACAGGTCTCTGCTGCTCACGGCCAATAGCGATTACACTCTCACTGCCCCGTAACTGGGCTGTCTTAAGAGCGGGCTGGGAGAAGGCGTCTCGCTGGGAAAACACTACATCTGTGTGGAGAAGCAGCATCATTACTGTTCTCCGCCCCTCTTTACCCTGCCTCCCAGACCTCTTTCATGTCACCAATATTTGTGTCTGTGTCAGATTTAGTCCAATGAGCATGGCAGTATGGCCCTCTGTATCAGATTAGATTCCCCCCTTTGCTTCCTGGAGATTATGAGAATATATGGGGAGATACACACGAGGCCGAAATCTCGGGGTGAAGGAAAGAAGATTGTTCTCGGAGAAGGAGAATTTAGAACGACGTAGCTGTAAATTGACATGAATACCGATGACAGGCTCTCACAATGGCCCTGATAGTGTAAATATGTCTGTGTAGATATACAGAAATGCCAGAACGCGTGTGCACGCACACACACACGCACATGCGCACACACACATGCACACGCGCACACGCGCACACACACACACACACACACACACACACAGACACACACACACACACACAGATGCTTACTCACACACACACACACACGCATGCACGCGCGCACACACACAAACACACACACACACACACACACACACACACACACACACACACAGATGCTTACTCACACACGCACGCACGCATGCACACACACACACACACACAGATGCTTACTCACACACACGCACGCACGCATGCACACACACACACACACACACACACACACAGATGCTTACTCACACACACGCACGCACGCATGC
>NC_044496.1:6236271-6256271 GCF_902362185.1 Chanos chanos | reverse complement strand
GAGGATTTAAACGACTTCACACATTATTTATGACTTCTCGTTTCATCACACACTTCTCTGTCAGAACAACGGGAGGGCAGCCTCTCGATTCATCAGATCTGCGACGGCCTCACCGTTCACCAGACCGTCGATGGCACTCTGTTTACAAACTTTTACTGCTGTCCTCTCTGGACCAAACAAAGAGATCAAATGAACATTATCATGCACATTCATGACGTGGAAATTTTCACAATTAAAAACAAACAAACAAACAAACAAACAAACAAAAACTTGGTTTAATTGTCAACAGTGTGTAATGTACACGTCCCTTAACATACATCAATATGGAAATATGATCCATCTTAATATATTCATGACTACGCAAATTCAGTTCTTTGATTAAGGAATTTTTTATACATCAGTCATTGGACATACATTTGACTTCTCACATACAATAAATGAATCTGTTTGGGGAAGTTTGGGGAAATTTTAACAATAGCATTATTTCTTTCAGTGAGTTAGGGATGCTAAAAAAAAAAAGAAAAAAAAAAGCATTTATTTGTAGGAGTCGCTGAGTTTAGATCAGTGTATTAGAATGAGTCCTGATTAGAATAGTTCGTGCAGGTGCGCTGCCCTGTCGTGTGTGTTAATAAGTGAACCTCCAGCAGAGCCAGGCTCTGAGACACTGAATCTGACCACCTGCTAGCTGCAGCACTGGACCGTTCCAAAGCTAGACCAAACTGTGCTTTCTACGGTAACTGACTGGTTGCAGACAACCGTGAGAGACCTGTCTGAGACAGAATCGGGGGACCAGAGAGGGAGAGAGACAGAGAGAGCGAGACAGAGAGAGAGAGAGAGTGAGAAAGAGAAGGGGGTACACTCTAAATCAGAGCGCAATCCAAAGGCCCCCCATAAATCGGCCGAATGGGCTCGGCTGTGGGACGTAAAGCACACCTGGAAGACTTATGTAAGTCTTATTAAACCATAAATTGCTAACACTGGCCCTGGCTGAAGCTCCTTACTGCTGGAATAAATCTTAGAAGGAGTGTGTGTGTGTGTGTGTGTGTGTGTGTGTGAGGAGGGTGGGGGGAGGGGGATTGGGGAGAGAAAGAGAAAAAGAGAGAGAGTTAAGTGATATGGAGACTCTATTATGTTGTGTCTTGATTTGATAGTGATGATCGTTCTTTGCAGTCTTCTGGCTCCTCAGGGCAGGCCAAGAGCATTTAAATGTGAATGACTGGCTCTGCCCTAATATATCTACATGGACGTCTTTCCCTGTTTCCTTGTCTAGAGATCTAAATGGTTCGGATAGGGAAGATACAGCACGTAACAACCCCTCTTCGTCGGGACATTGTTAATCATTCAAATATACGTTTCACAGTTTATTTCATTCTCTGTGGCGTCTTCCTGTAACCACAATTTTTGCCACAGTCCTTGTAAAAGGCCTATGTTATAACCTCTGGTGTGTGTGTGCGTGTGTGTGCATGTGTGTGTGTGTGCGTGCGTGTGCGTGTGTGTGTGCGTGTGTGTACACCTCCGCAAGGTGAAATACAAGCCCCTTACTCCCTCACTCCTCAAAAGTCTCCGCTCACTCACACATAAACACACCGAGCCATGCTGTTGTCCCGACCCTAGAGGAGTCGCTGAATTAAACATCAAAGCTCACTCAGGAGCTCTTTAACTAAGCACCATAAATATCAGGAAAGAGAGAGAGAGAGAGAGAGAGAGAGAGAGAGAGAGAGAGAGAGGAGGAGGGGTGGCCAGAAACAGCTCATGCTCGTCATCGTACCTTCACCTGATCAGGTAATGAGGAGGAGTGAGACGGTTGATCTTTACTGGTTTTGTGATCTCCCTGTGGTCACCAGAAGCTCTAGCTGTCTCCTGTTCACACAAGTCACAGTGGTCAGCTGCTGAATATGAGATGATGGAACAACCTTCTCAGTTTGCATTGATGCTTATTGGCTTATAGCTTAAAAAAAAAAGGGGAGCTGCATTGGTAATACAGTTTTGGCGGTTACAGTTTCGCCACAGTTAAGACTTTCTTTGAACAGCAATGTAATATATGTAACATTTGTTTTTTTTCCCCACTTTTTTTTCTGAAAGTGAATTTCGTCAAGGAAGTTGTTTATTGCGAATGAGTTGTGGCTGTGCTATTGGATTTCACAGTGTAGCTTGACATAAACTTCTGAACAGATTACCCCAATTCAAACAGGGTACAAAACATAAACACCTAAACACTCTCACGCTCGCTGTCGCCCTCTCTCTCTCTCTCTCTTTCTCTCTCTCACACACACACACTAGAAGGTTCACAATGTAATGCTGATTTGGCGGTGTGTGTGGAGAAGAGGGTGGGGCTGGAGCCCATGTGTTTAACTTCTCTCTTGCTTCGACGCGGCTCTCTCCGCTGCTGTTGACCTAAGGCACATGTCACCCTACAAATTAGCGGGGAGACGCTAAACAAGCGCTGTAAAAAGCCCGCCACGCCGCTGCAATATTTGGATTGGGGTTTACATCACGGCGAGTTGATGAACTATACTTTGCGTCCTCTGCACTCTCTCTGTGGCATTGTGGGATACATACCCACCTCACGAACACACTGTAACTGTTTGTTTTTCATTCCTCAGGAGAGAATTCCCCTGCTTTATGGATGTGGAATTGTGTGAAATGTGTGATGCAGATGTCAGTTATAGAAAAAGCAGAGTGACAGCATTGACATCAGGTAAAGATGGAAGCTCCTTTTTGTCTGACAAGCGTGAATAAGTTCATTTCGATAACATGATGCTTCATTAAAAATTCTGAGTATAATTCTGAGCCCTTCAGTTTTTCCTAATTGTTCAAACTGTAATTTATTAAATTGCTGTCATCATCTTCAGAGCTAGTTCTACACTGTGGTTGTGTTCACTAAACAATGAATTTTATGTTTTGTCCAAAAGGGAAAAAAAAACAAAACAAAACAAACAAACAAACAAAAATCTTTCTTTAGCGAGCTTTCATTTTTTTTTTTTTAAATGTCAGAAAGTGTTCCAAACATTGCAAAATATGAGTGAAAAAGTAGAGTCCTGGCATGTTACAGACATACATCATCATGTATAAAAATATAATAGTTAAAAGTCTATTCGCTCTTCCATGGTTGTTCTCATGAATTCCCCTGACAAACCCACAAAATTCTTCTGGCGTCATACTTCTCTTTGTGACCGTTCTCTTTCTTTCTTTCTTTCTTTCTTTCTTTCTTTCTTTCTTTCTTTCTTTCTGTCTTTCTTTCTCTCTTTTTTTCTTTCTTTTTTTTTACTCACAGAACCCAATTATCCGCTAATGTGAGTCAAAAGTAGAAAAAATGGACAGCCGTCAACGAGGCTAGCTGCGGTGATGGACATATCTGTCTTTTTTTGCCCAATCTGTGGACAAAGATAATCAGGGCCGTCCCAAACACCTGCGTTTCGATTGGCCTGACCTGAAGTCCAAATGAGAACAATTAATGACAATTAGCCCTCAGGTGTCATGACACGGACATTAACAGATAGGCCCATGTATGGAAGGCCTGGGCGCTTGTCTGTGCAGTAAATATGTAATGATGACAGCTGTAGCGTAGCAGCGTGGGAGCCTGTGATCACAACCACCGCAATCCATTTGTGTTTGTCTCAACTCAATACCGCTAAGCAAGCTAAGCTAACTAGAATGGATGGACTGGAATCCCATTGGAGCGATGAAGTGAGTAGAGAGAGAGCGCGAGAGAGAGAGAGAGAGAGAGAGAGATATTTCTTAAACAGATGATGCTGTGACTGTTCTGTTTCAAGTCAGTGGGAAATGGTCAGTTTTTCGCTGGTACATCTGTGAAAACAGAACTGGTGTTTTCCAACGGATTTTGTTACGTTTCAACCATAAGCTCCCCCAGAAAAACGGTGGAAAAAGTATCAGTGTAAATTTGCATTCACATGTGTTGTGGGTTGCGTGTGTGTTACAACAGCTCAGTTCATATAAAACATGTAGACACAGCAAACAGTGAGTGTGATGCCCAGATCACCGCACAGTTGGTGAAATCCTGGGCCTGTTTCTCGCACCTTGCGCTAAACTTTAACCCTCCTTCTCCTAGGGCCTTTCCTCCTCTCTCTCTTTCTCTCTCTCAACCGCCATTAGCATAAAAGCATTAAAATGTGAATAGGAATTAATTTGGACTTTCCCCTCCATAGGAATTAAATGTAAGTTTGTTCTGGCTGCCTCTCACAGACACATCTCAGTTCTGCTCAGTCCATAAATATTAATATTAATAGTGCATTGCATTTAAAGGGGGCGCTTAGGTGAAGCCATATACAGAATATTATTAGAAATCTTGATTCGTCTCTCATGTGGGCCGCACTCGGGTGAATGCATTTCCATGCTGTTGTGATCTGTAAAATCCAATCTTCATACGGCACAAAAAAAAAAAAAAGTTATTTTCATACAGAGCGAAGATGAACGCCGACTGAATGGCTTCTGTCTAAAGCCATTTGAGAGTTGAGAGAGTCAGGTTCCCTCCAGTATGATATGAACCAGTTAACACCAGTTTAACTCCATTATACGACCCAATAATCGCAGAAGATATGCAGGAACAGCAGTATGACGACACAGCGTACTGTATGATCGAACACTGAGAATCAAAAGCTAGCTGTGATGGTCTGTGACTACCATTCAGGTCTTTGTTTAAACTACGACAGTTCTCGCTCTTCTTGTTTCATCACACTTCCACCATCCGTTCCATTACGCGTACCGAGTAATGAGTGTTTGTTCATGTGTGACCTTTGCGAACTGACGGTTTACCATCGCTAAAACTTTCTGCGCTCGAAAGAAGTAACTATGGCAACTCATGAAATTTGTATGCCCCGCACCAACTATGTTTTGGAAATACATTCACATTCCATTCCTGCTCTTGAGCCTCTGCCCTGATGGTGAATCCATTGTCACTTCAATTGTTTCTGACCACACTGTTGCTGAACCGTTGCATCATGTGTTTTTTTTTTTTTTCTTTTCTTTTTCTTTTTCGAGTAACCCTGCTTTAGCCTAAAACGGTAAGCGAGTACAAAGGCAGGAGAGTCCAAAGTTAGAGGAAGGTGGTCTGATGCGGTCGATACGCTAGTGGTCTGTTTGTGTCTTGTCCTGGACTGAAGATGGCTACTGTAGACAGGTCAAACAGGTCAAGGCGAGACACTGTGCTGCGGACCTGATCTTCAAAGCCTCGAACCAGGGCCTCTGCTCCACGGGAAGCAGCCCTGACTGCTTCACACAACACAGGTACCTTTAATCTCTTCCCCTGCAATCTTCGCTCTGCTTGCGTTTAGTCAATACGATCTCTGCTTTGTTGTGTACTGGACGGATGTAAGAGTGGATGTGTATGATGCAAAGACATGGAGAAACAGTAAAGCCAAATAAAAAAAAAAATGAGAAGTTCATTTCAGTTTAGATTAACCTTCAAATCAATAGGACCTCAGGGTTTTTATTAATGGATAGAGTGTTATATTAGAGTGTTTACCCTGGTGATTCTAAAAGAAATAACACATTTTGAATTGTTAAACGTGTGCTATGTTATCATAAGACTTCGCATTCCTGTGACTCTTTGTCACCGATGTTGTTTGGTTACATTCTCTCAGAACATGAGTTTTACTGGTATCTATCCGTGCTTTTGAAAAAAACCCCAAAACAAAACAACAACAGTTAAAACTACACAAAGCAATACAAAATGCAAAATGTGATTTTTTTCCGTACAATGTCTGTCATACGGTACCTGCTTGTACGATGTTTATGTCACCTGTGTTATCTCGACACCCCAATCAGAGGAGGACCGTGTTTGCGCTAGAGGTCAGCCCGGTCCGGTCTCATCCAGGCCAGACCAGGTCTGCCCCCCCTCCCCGCGATAGGTGTCGGCTCAGAAAGCCCCAACCCCCCCCCCCCCCCCCCCCCCCCCCCCCCTCAGATGCGCCATAAACCCCGCTCATAATTGCCACATTAAACTTGAGTTTATTATTTCTCTCCTGGTGCAGGTGTGAAGACGATATGAGGCCCAGGTTGCATTTACATACAAATTGAAGGTTTTTATTAATCAGCCCGGCAGCAGGAATCCAACAGCAACACTCCATCAGCCGTTTAAATACATTTGGTGACATTTTTACCCAGCATTAGCATGATAGGGCAAGCGGAGGATAATGTCCCAATGATTGCTTTTCCATTGAAAGCACAAACGGTTTCATTTTTCCTGTCATCTCAAATAAGTGTTAAAGAGGGTTTGGAGAGCCATTGTGCGAGCGCCGTATGCTGGGGGCCTGGGACCGCTGATGCTCACATTAAATAACCATTAGCGGCTGCGTTCACATCATCCGCGCGTCCGCCTCCTCTGGATTCATCCGCCGATTTCCAATGAAGGCAAGCTGTGGTCGCTTTCATAAAGCACCTCAGCCTTCTCCATTTTTCCTCAAACAAAATGCATTACAACGGTAATTTTGTGACTGTTAAGATAACTAGCGGTAACAAGCACTTAATTAAAATGTACAATAAATAGGCTGCTGCAGTCTTATCTTCCCTCCAGAGCCGCGGCAGACGCGGGCTCCAATGCTCAGGCCGGCTGTTTCCCCGGCTCGTTTGCAGATTAATTGCTTTTCTGTCTGGCGAAAGCTGGCTCCTCGGCAGCCAGATCGTAAATAGCCAGATAGGGACTTTATCAATCAAGCGTCTTGCTCACCGAGCTTCCCCATTCAACTCTGTCTGAGACGCTTCGCCCCTGACAGCCGGGCTCAGGCTGGGGATGGTTCCAGAACCTTCTGTTAACCTAAACCTGCTGTGATGTGAAGTGTGTGTGGGTGTGTGTGGGGGTGGGGGGGGTGGGGGGGTGGGGTGGGCTGGGGTTGAGAGGTGCACATAATTCATGCGTTTATGTTGTTTCATGCACATTTTACTGTGTTTGTGTGGATGTTTATGTGCTAATGCAACATAGAACAGGACATGAATATGGCCACTTAACACCTTGGTGCTCTGTGTGGTGTGTGTGTGTGCGTGTGCGCTTTTTTTTTTTTAAGCATATGAATGTTCATATGTCAAAGCAAAATGGTGGAAATGTGGTTTGTGTGTGTGTGTGTGTGTGTGTGCGCGTGCGTATGTGTGTATGCGCATCACTTTGCGCCTGTGTGTGTTTATGCGTTACTTGCTTTGTTTATAATTGCTCACAGATCATACGTGCATTTATGTGTGTTTTGGGGCTTTGAAATGAGCTCTGCGGTGACTATGTGGGTAATCAAAGCCGGTCGGTTGATAAAGACTATGAGAGCCCGTTCTGTCAGGGGGTAAAGGGTATATTTTCGGGTGATAAAAGTTAACGGCAGTTACTCCCAAGAGATCGCATTACACTTCAGACACGCCACCGCTGCGCCCATCTCTCTTGTTTTATGGACTTTAGCTGGCGGAGAGCAACCTGCAAACGAAAAGAAAACACGTAAAAGCAAACTTCCCTGGTTTGGACCTGCCCCCCTGTTGCTTTGTTCTAGCCATGTCCCTCCTTTAACCCTCACCCTGATAAATCTTTCCCCACTGCCAGCCAAAGTCACCGACCCCCTTACCGGCCTACATATGCGTGCCTCCCTTCGACACATCCTGTTTGTGAAGTGAGGTCGTAAATATCATACAAGTCTAGCTTTTCTTAACCTTTGTGTGGCTGTTTTTTTTTTTTTTTTATGATTTATACATAAAACGAGAACAATTTATATTTGTAAGGTCAGTCAGGGAACTACCCATATGCCATCAGCAAATATTGGGACTGTACCCATGGCCAAAATAAAAAAAACATCTTCTCATTTATCAGCAACCCCAAAAAAGTATGGTATATCTCAGACTATATCACTGATTTTATAAAACATAAAAGCTTTTTGTGTGAGTTCAACGTTTGGTTAAGTCAGATCCATCGTGTGCAAAAATTAAAAAAAAAAAGCTGCCAACAATATATCAGATACTAACAACTACCACTAAAAACGAGTGTAAAATTAATGATTTATGCCGCGTATTCCTACTTCTCCCTCTGTGAAGTAAGTCATGTCACTGTAAGCTCCTGTTATGGAACTTGACTCTGTTAAATAAACAGTGTTTCGCCTGGCCGCTTTAAACAAACATGCCCTTGTGTGTCTCTCACTGATTTCTAGTGTCAGCACGGGGGCACTACTCTGTTGTCAGACTGAAGGATTGTGTGTGTGTGTGTGTGGGGGGGTGGGATCAAAAATTACATTTAGCACGGTGACCAAACCACTTTAGTGGCCGTTTGTATTAACAGAGAGAGCTCTGTTAGCCCTTCAGAAGTCCTTACTACACAGAAGCAGTGCTCTGTTCAAAGTCAAGGAGAATAAAAACCAAGGACATAACAATGTCCAGGAGAAAGCTGTGAAACCTTAAAACTTTAAAAGTCCACAATATGTTCAGACTCACTGAATAAGATATCAAGAACATGATCAGGGAGGAATGAAAGCAGCCATTCACTGGGGACCCGAAATTTGAACTGATTTTGATGAAACTCATCAAATGTCAAGGTTTCACCTACGGCACCGCGTGTGTGCTTTACTTTTCGTTTCCTAAGCAACCAATAGAAGTCTGTACTTCCAATGTTGTGGTGCAATTTTTTTTTTTCTTCAGGATGTTTTTTGATGCCTTCTCCCACAGTTTTTCCACATCTTTCTCCTCAGTCTAGGGGACAGTAAGACAGGCACAGTGGGGGGTTTTTACAGGGGTGTTCCAGTAGCTTCTGTAAGATCAAAGAGAGAGGGAGAGAGAGAGAGGGAGCGAGAGAGAGAGAGAGAGAGAGAGAGAGAGAGAGAGAGAGAGAGAGAAGTGAGCCTGGTACCGCAGTGCTTATCAGATCTACTTTAACCGAAGTGATTTATGGAGCGAGGGAATGATGAATGTTATTGTAAAAGAGTGAGGGGCGTAAGAGGAAGTATTTGTTCTGTCAGTCTGCCCACCCGATGAGGAGCGTGTGTGTGTGTGTGTGTGAGACAGAGTGTGTGTATGTGTTGGTGGGGAGTATAGTTCAGAAGAGGTAGCTGGTGTCCCTGTCATTGCCTGTCATAAATCAGGCCTGAGAGAGGACCCCTCTTCCGTCTGCTCAGGCTCACATCCCTTGTACGACCACTAACTGGGGTTAAACAGTGTCAACGTGGCCTCTTGCATGGTGGTCTGCACCAGGGCTTTGGCTCTTGTTTTTTGGACCTGTTGTAACTCTGTAGTTTAAATAGTGATTTTAAATCACGATTTTTGCAATGTTAGCACCAATCAATACTGCTACTATATGCGATTATGTAATATTAATTGAGCTTGAACTGATCTTCTTGGATTGGCTCTTCTGTGTATCTGTCAGTAGTGAATCATTTCAATCATTATTCGATAATCTGAATCACAGAGATCACACATGATACTGTGAGTTTACACTCTTTGACTGCTCTTAGCTCTGATAATCAGTGTATGTATTCATATGCTCAGAGTACGGTAATGATTTTACTGGAAAACGTGTGAATACTTCACACTCTCTGAAACATGCAAATTAAAGATGATTCAGCAGTGATACATAAAAGAGTAAATCCAGAGAAAAATGACCGCTCCTTCCTTTCAGGTAGAAGGAAAGACACTCTCTGTCCCACTGTAGCCGGTGGAATAGGTTATGTGTCCTTCTTATGAAACCTTTGTCGATTCCCCGTAATCCCCCCCCCCCCCCCCCCGCCTCCCCTGCCTATCATCCGTCACCGTGGCGACAGTGTGTGTATATGATTTGTTGTTGGCATGTGTCTAGGTAAGTCCCCTCTCCCCAGCACTGACAGTAATTCAACACAGAGGGTATTTTCCATAAATAATTTGCTCTCCATTGATTTCCAATGCGGCGGGAGAAAATATGCGACCCTTCCTCACAGGGGCCACAGGATGTATCGGGTGTTCACTTTGCGGTGAAAGTTGTGACAGGCTGAAGCGCTGTACTGGGATGACAGATCCCGATTCTTATTTACGGCTGCTCCGAGATCCACTCCTCAGGCTTGGATGTGTCATTAACTGGAGATAACCAAGATGTCTTACTCACTCTCACCTGGGCTGGACCACTCTGACCGCGCCCCCCCCCCCCCCCCCCCCCCCCCCCCCCCGGACTTCACACCCTACATTCAGAGAGAAGACACAAGCGGCGCTGCTGGAAAGCATTGTTCGTAGTTGTGGAATACACAAATGAATAGGGAAATGTTTGACAAAGCAATGGTTGGTAGGATATTCAGTAGTGCCTGGGTTTAAAGCATGCAGGCCTTTACTGTAATAAATGAACTAATGGATAGATGAATAGACACACAGATGAGAAGTCAGATAGATAGATAGATAGATAGATAGATAGATAGATAGATAGATAGATAGATAGAGCATTGCTAGATTTCTCTCGTGGGGAGTTCTCACGCATGTTTTCTTACATTTGCCCTGTGAGCACCGTTCAGTGGTACAGAACGTGTGTAGGAGTTTTCACTGCCATTGTTCTGGTTAAAGGGGAAACTAATGAGTCCTAACTTCCCCCCTGCCTGCAGAATCGTATAGGACATTCTCTGATCCTTTTTTACGTAGGTGTGACATTGACACTTTTCAAGAGTGTATGGGTGTGTAGGTCTGCTTTTCAGGATGAGGGTAGGTAACTGTTAGTTTCTGATCAATCCGTATTACACCTCAGAGGTGAAAATAATGATCATGTTAGTGATTGTATGCACTGTTATAGTGTAGCCCAACCCCCACCCTTCGTTTATTCAGAGCTACAACTCGATATATTTGACTCTTTTGATTGGTGTCTATGCCACTTTCTTTACTTCTTTTTGTGTTCTTTTTTTTTTTTTCTCTGAATTCTTGCAGATTTGTTCGCGGTAGGTGGAGGCTTCGGGACAAGTCCTTTTTGGGACTGAAGTGAAAATAGAAAACTGTATTAGGGCGTATGTTAGCCACACACATCACTTCCATAACGAGCGTCTTTGAATTTTAGCTGATTCAACAGGACTATGTACAGAGAGGGACACACCCCTTGCTCAAAAAGCCGTCTCCATTGGCTGAAGCGTGACTGACAGTGGTGTGAGGCGTTTGTTTATGTCTTGGCGGTGAGAATTGGTGAAGACGTGGTAGGGGGGAATTGGAATCCGGTGTTGACGCTCGTTGATAGCTCTCTGTAGAGTAGAGTGTCAGTTCACCGCCGGTGGCTAAACGTTGTTAATTTTAGCTCGGTGTCACCGCGGAAACCAGATCTCATCAGCATGGTTAGTTTGTCAGCGTGTGTGTGTGTGTGTGTGTGTGTGTGTGTAATTGCAGAGGGAGTTCCCTCTGTCTATTTCTTAGCATGTGATGCTGACATATCAGATTCGATGTGGACTTTTAAGACAGCGCTATCTCATGATAGAAGTGAGCTCACACACAAGCACTCCTAAAGAGATTTATTTCTAAAATGCCGCTTGCGATGGTGGAGATTTGATGTTCCCGTAGTCACTCTCTCAGAGACAATATCAGTGACCTCCACATGGAACGCTGGCATTCCCACAACCCCTTTGGGCTCGGTACATTTTTTTGGCCTGGCAGGAAGCCGGGGGACGCCCATGGCATGTTTCAGGACAACGTTGCCGAAATTTCCGAATGTCCCACGGGTAATATTCAGCTTTATATAACACCATCCGGCCAATTAGCCTGCTAATTCAGGCTAAATGGCCGTCCTTGTAATGGGCCACGCTATATCGAATGACGTTTGGTGTGATTTTGCTTGTCCAGTGTGTTGTGATACCACTTCCATATGTCGTGCTAACCTCGTGCATCCATTAAGTTGCAGTGTATACACATCGGCTGGTTGTTGTGAAGTCCCTCTGAGTAGTATGTATGTCTAATGTTATGCTCTTTATGTAAAGATATATCCTGGAATGTGGAGCATGTGTAGTTAAAAGCTGTCTGCCCCCTTTTGGGTTGTTAGGTGGGATTAAAAAAAAGAAGTTTCTTGGGGCAGCTGCAGTTCAAACCAACATGGATAATAAAAAGAGCAGATAGCTGAAACGTTTTTATTACGTAACAATCCATAGGCTAGCAATGTAGTACGTTAATGCGTTTTCATGTCTTTTAAAAATTGACAGTGTCTGTGTTCAAACATTTTCACAGAACACATAAACATCCACGGCAGCAGCACATGTTAATTATTTGGTTAAGATTTACACGGTTATTATAAGTTATGACAACTTTATAAACGACTACCATAAACACAGATAATAGGAAAAGAGACACACACTGTAATCTGTACAGCGCATACTGCTGCACAGGTCCAGTCAGGGTGTGTGTGTGTGTGTGTGTATGTGTGTGTGCTCTAAATGGCAGATGGTTAGGAGTCTCATAGCTGTTGGAGAAGTCAGCCTGGGTGCGTATGGTTTTACCCCCTATCTCCCATCCATCCCCACTGTCGCTTCCTCCCCTTTCCCTCAGTGATCCCTTCAGCTTACTCACTTCAGGAGAGTGTGTAGAGTCCAGACTGCACATCCAGAGGACCAGGGAAAGAGAGCTTCTGTGTACATGTCTCTCTTCCTTCATGGAAGTGGAGTAGGTGTTTTCAAAGAGGGTTTCTAATGGGAATTACAGTTTTTGGTTTTTGGCTGATTAGATTCATGGTTACTTTTACTCTCCCAACAAACGGTAATGGTGTTTCATTTATTTCAATATAACAATAACAACAACAACAACAACGGTAATGATATTCATTAAACCTGTTCAGTGCAGGGGGCCTGAAATTGGAGGGAGAGGCAGTGAAATGTCTTTGTTATACAGCTAAACTGTTATTGTTGTCCAAAACAGGACATGGACTCCCAAAATATTTAAACACCCTTGACAGTCTCTACAAAAATTAGTGTCAACATAGACACAACAACAAAGCCTGTAATAAATCCACGTGGCTCATTTTTCTGTATTTATCTGATTAAGTATCATGGCATTAACACACGACTCTGAACTGAAAGAGAAAGGGACACAGCCAGAGATTCAGTCAGATGAAGTGTGTGGCAAGTCCTGAAGGATCTAATAAGCGGGGTTGAGCCTTGTTAAGGATAATCTCTCTCTCTCTCTCTCTCTCTCTCTCTCTCTCTCTCTCTCCATCTCTCTCTCTCTCCGTCTCTCTCTCTGTGTCTCCTCCTCCACTGGGAATAAGAGGAGAGAGGAGTAGAAAAACATTGACCTTGCATTATTTATATTTAGTAGTATTGGCACAGGCTGAGGCACTTTCCCATTGTCCTCATAATGAAGAGTAAGAATGCACAGGAGGAGCAGGAAACCGCCCAGAGAGGGTGCGACGTGTGTGTGTGTGTGTGTGTGTGTGTGTAGAAAGAGAAACTGTGAGATTCTTGTTACTTATATCTAGCTGCAGACAGTTAAAAGAATCAGAGGTAAAGCTTGAGGGGTCAGTGAGTGTGTAGGTGTGCAGTCTCACACACACACACACACATACGGAGCAGTGAGAGGGGTGTGTGTTTGTTAAGGTGTTAACAGTGTGAGTGAATTGGGGAGAAGAAGAGGGCAGGTAGGGTCAGCTGTCATTTCCTCTGCTAGGTGCAAGGCCTTCATTTTGTTATAGCAGCCTGGGGCTCGATCGAGAGACAGAGAGAGAGAGACAGAGAGAAAGAGAGAGAGATCGTATATTAAAATATGCCTCAGTCAACTTGCCATGGTGTTTAGAGAATAAGCCAGGAGAGGCTCTATTTTTACACCATTTTCCAGGCCTCAGAAATCAGACTATGTTATTAAATGAAATATGAATTTCACACTCGCTCTGGTATCATATTACACCTGTGTAATCATTTTTATAATTACAGTGTCATAATCACAGTGTCATATCACTGTTATGTATTGATCTGGGACTTTGGTAGGCATTATTTTTCATCTGACTTAACCTTACATATCTATTTGTCATAATCCCTGTTTTACATCAGTCACTGAAAACCACAGTAGTATAATTACGGCACTGAATAACTGAGTTATTTAATCACATTCAATCGTAATAACAAATTACAATAACACTCAATTAAATCAAATTGAAATACAAAGCAAGGGAACCGTGTAATGCCGTACTTGGTTTATCTGTCCCTCATAACTGTGAACTACATTATGAGAGCGTGTGTGTGTTTGTGTGTGTGTGTGTGTGTGAGTGTGTGTGTGGGATTGTGTATAAGCAGTAAGGAGGCGAAGACCCTGGATGCAGGCAGAGTTATTAAGTGCAGCTCTATGGTTGACATTCAGTGTCACTAAAAGCCACGGTGATGTCACTGAGCCCCTCCCATTGTCACCTTTCCCCTCTTGTGGTTGTTTACGTAATAAGCTGTCACTTTCAGCTGTAATTACAGCCGATGGCAGGACAGCAGTCCACAAATGCGCTCTCTGTCATTACCTGTTCCTCTGAGAGCAGTCCTACTGCCACCCACAGTCTCTGTCTCACTGACACACACACACACACACACAAAAGACTGGGTGTTTCCCCAGCCTGCTAAATGTATGTGTGTGTGTGTGTGTGTGTGTGTGTGTGTGCGTGGGCGTGTTCGCACATTCATGAGAAAGTGTTTACGTATGCATCTGTGTGAGTTATTTGTACGTATGGCTGCCTGTGTGTATGAACGAAAATGTGTGTGTGTGTGTGTGTGCGCGCGCATGTGCATGTATGTGTGCGTCTATGCGTGTGTGCGCACGCGCGTGTGCATGTATGTGTGCATCTCTGCGTGTATGTGTTTGTGTGTGTGCGTCTATGTGTGTGTGCGTCTATGCGTGTGTGTGTGTGTGCGTGTGCGTGTATGTGCGTGTGTGTGTGCGCATGTGTTTGTGTGTGTGTGCGTGTGTGCGTGCGTTTGTTTGTGCGTGTGCGTGTGTTTGTGTTTGCGTGTGCGTGTGCGTGTGTGTGTGCGTGTGCGTGTGTGTGTGTGTGCGTATGTGTGTGCGTGTGTGTGCGTGTGTTTGTGTGTGTGTGTGTGTGCGTGTGTTTGTGTGTGTGTGTGTGTGTGTGTTTGCGTGTGCGTGTGCGTGTGTGTCTGGTCTGTGGAGATTTGCATGCCACGTTAGTCACACTTGGTCTTATCAGCATCGTTGTAAGAAACACAGACGAGTCCTCGGGGTGATAAGGCGACCCTCACAGATGGCACTCTCTCTCACCCTCTCACTCCACCACCATGCCCGCTCTCTACTGCTGGGTTTAGGGTGGCACCCAGGATGGGGATCAAACCTGTCCACACCCACCCCATGCCCTGGCATCACTCAGGGGGTCGACCTCCAACCCAATGCCCTCTTTTTTGTTTTTTTTTTTCCTTTTTTTTCAAAGCAGCCCACCAAAAGTGGCAATCGGGGCTACCCAGAGAGTAGCAGGCAGTTTAATCCTATTATCCATTCCCTTCAACAACCTGGAAGGGACAAGGGGGCGGGATCCAGCCTCCAGGCTGCCAAGAGAGCTGCAACAAGGGCCTGCCCCTATCACTGCACAACCTGGCTTAGCCGCCTCACAATAGGTGTGTAATTTCAGGTTTTTTGTTAAGCCAAAATCCAATCATATACATGACTGGTGGATCACAGAGACACACAACAGGAGCAGAGAGAGAGAGAGAGGAGGGTAGGGGAGGGGAGACACTACCTCTCACAAACAAGTCTCCACGTAACTAAGGAGCCAGCGATGCCAGGCTCTGGTTTCTCGACAGCCAGATTAGCGTGGAGCTCACAGATCTGGCTGCACCTGGGATGGTCTGATGTCTCTGAGACTTCTCCCCTTTGACAGATGCTGACACTGATTTAAGAGCAGCGTGCTTTTTCCCAGTCACAGGGACCTTGCAGGATTAACACTGAGATAAAGCACACACATAAGCCTTCCAGTACACCTAAAATATGAAATATGAACGTGAATGTGAATGTTGAAAAAATTCCCATAGACAGCATAATGGACCATGTTGTGTTTTTTGTGGATGTGAAATTTACTCTTGACAGTGTTAAATGAACACAGAGAGATGTGTTTGCTGTGTTAGACAACCTCAAGAACAGTGCTGTATGTGTGTTTCCAAAAATATGTGAAAACCCTGTAAAAAGTTCTCACTTCCAAAAACCTCCAAGTTAGTGTCACACTGGGGCAGTTTGCTCTGTACGCAAGTGTTGTGAACTTTGCTTTGTGAAAAGCTATGCTAAGACATAAGCCTCAGATAAACGCAATGCAAATGAGAAACCTGTCGAGGAGTTTAGACTGAGAGGGTAAAGAGTTTATTGTATTCGAGCACAGAACTGAATGGTCAATTTCCACAGCGTTTAAGCACCGTAGAAAACATAGAGTTAAACAGTATAGCGGTTTTGTGTCAATAGTAGATGTGGTAAGCAATAATACTATAGTAAATATCATAAATATCAAAGTAAATCCTCTCACACAACGATTGTTGGCTGCCAGTGACTCATTAGCATCACGTTAAATGTGTTGGAAGTGAAAGTGTGTATGTAAGATGTTGATGTTTGTCTTATCAAGACGTTGAAATGCTTTTGAAAAGGATCATGTGAACCATAATGTCCTCCCAGGAGATACTGAGTTGTTTAGTGTAATTGAGTATTTGTGGTACAGTTCTTAGGTTTGATTTTCTTTCTTTCTTTCTTTTTTTTTTTTTTTGCCTGTGATAAATGAAATTAGTACATAGATTTAATGTTTGAAATACAGCTATGAATAATGCATGATCCTTCAACAGATTAAAAGTGATTTTTTTTTTCAGGCGTTGATCAGTGTACGAATCCAGGACAAGCAAAGATGAATTTTTCAGTAGGCCTCATCTGTCCTTCCTCTGAAACCAGGACTTTCTATCACATAAATGTGTGGTGTACACTTGACCTGCTTTCCACTGAGTTATTTTTACTTAATCGCAAAAGAAATTAAATAATGATAATAATAATAGCGAAAACTGTCAGAGCAAACCTGATAAAAAAAAAAAAGGATTTGGAGGATACACTGGAAATTTTAGATCGTGTTGTAGACATGTTAGTTAACGTCAACATAATCATTATTCATGTAAGGCAATTAATTTTCCTCGCACTAGCACAGAGGGCTCTTATTAGCCAGGTCTTATGGCTGTAAGTGACAGATGCTAAAAGGAAAATAAAGGAGAGATTAGCGTTGGCTGATATTTATTATTGATGGAGGGTTCCATCTCCCATAGCGTAACAGAGTGTGCTCTCTCTGTCTCCCTCTCTCTCTCTCTCTCTCTCTCCCTCCTCTCTCTTCTTTCTCTTGTAACCTAGACAGACGATCCCTAGGACAGAGATTTACAACTTCCCATTGGGTTTTAAAGTGTTAATCTTCAAAGACATTGGGTTTGTGTTCAGAATAATGGACCTTAAAGAGGATTCAAATGAAGCCAGCCTGGTTGGGGGCTCTTCTAATGAACTCCCTGTCATGTGACCCCAAAAGGTGCATTCCCATTGGACCTCCCTGAGGAATGTTGTCTCCTCTAAGCAAATGGTCCTAAGACTTTGTGTTAAGTCAAATGAGTTCAATATTAGACCGAACAATAGGCTTTTGACAGGGGATACAATGCCTATATCCTTAACTGTTTTGTCCTGGTGGTTTTTAGAAACCTGTACTTAGTAGGCCCTGTAGTTGACTTCAAAGTCCAGTTCAGGTAGGGTATTCATGGATGAATGAGACTATCATGTTCAAGTAGTTGATGTTGGAAATGGTAGGTTTCCATTAAACTGGCAGTCTGGCAAAATCATTTGTCAAAAATTCTGAGAAATGAAAAATAAACATTACCTGTAGTAGTGTGTATTTCATTCCAACGCTATCTTCTCTTTAGCTGTTTAAGAGGGGAAAACAAGGTCTTGTAGGGGCCAAAAGAGATCAAAAGAAGAAGACAAAATGTCCCAGCAAGATTTATTTTTTCTTTTAATCGGGATTTAAAACAATGCAAATGCGCATTGTTGTCTTAATCTCATTAGAAGACTACCTTTTTCTTTTGTGTTCTGTAACATTGTAATGGCTTGAGTGTGTCACAAAGAGAAAGAAAGCCAGAGAAGAGAGCGATAGAGCGAGAGAGAGAGCGAGAAGTTAGCTAATTCATGAGACATCAGTCCTATCAGATCAACTGTGGATCAACTTTGTACGTACGTCTGACTCATCCGAATGACTGATGTTCAACTAGACAAAGAGAAGAGTTTTAAAGCTCTCTGCATCTGTGTCTTTCTGTCTCCTCTCTCAGAGCGGAGTGAAAATCTAATTCTCTCATGGCTCTCAGTGGCCGAGAAGAGTCCCCATTTCCCTCAAAAGAGAGGAAGAGAGAGAGAGAGAGAGAGAGAATCCCAGGCTAAAGATATTTCCATCCTGGGAGCATGAAATATTAAACGTGTTCATTATATCCTCAATTTGCAGTTATTTCTCTGCGCTCTGTGCCATTTTTCCCTGCTCTCTTATTGGCAAGGCGCCGTGGGCCCGCTGGAGAAACCTCTCCTTTATTATTTAAATCCACGCGTCAACGTCCAGCCTCTGGAATCATCCGCTAGCCCGCTAGCCCCGCGCTCCAATGCTGATTGGCAGCTTGGTATACATAGAGAGGATGGAAAGAGCGATCATACGAACGACAAAAAGGAAATGTCCCTGGCCTTTCATTCATCGGCTGCGGGTCGGGGGGGGGGGGGGGGGTTGAGGTTGAGCAGTTTGATGCCCAATAATAGTAGCCCTCATAATTAGATGTGGCGTTGGGCTGCATCCCAGCTACTGTAGGCCTGTCTTCATTGGCATGTGAATTTATTTGACATGTTTTTGTCTGGATAAAACTTTAATGTCGTGGGTGTGACAAATCGCATGCAAATGTTGTTTTCATCCCTGGCGGATGAGATGACCTCTGTCAACTCCCGAGGGAAATCAAGCTTTAAAAAAAAAAAAAAAAAAAATGATTTGATGGCTGAATCCCATACGCATGCACGCATACACACACTCTCACACACATGCACACATACACACACTCTCACACACATGCACACAGACCTTGTCGTTTCCTTATGTGTAACACAACACAGTAACAACCTCACCAAGACTCACTCAGTGTGTGTGTTTGAGGATGTATGCATATTTGTGTTCACACACACACATGCACATAGACACACCCATGTTCTCCAAACACCAGCACCTTGTATTTTCCTTCTGCATGACACAACAGAGCAACAGTCTTTCTCAAACTCACTTGTTATGTGTGTTTGACTATGTGTGCCTTTTTCTGTGCTTGCTTGCATGTGCACACACACACACACACACGCAAATACAAACACACACAAGGTTATCTTAGAGCTTTAAGAACAGAGACGATCTCCATGTCTAATTGTAAGCGGTCAGACAGGATGCTGTGGTTTACATACTTCCTCCTTCATGTGACAATCAAAACACATATACTCTCATGCATAAATACACACACACACACACATACACATGGACCCCAGAAACAACACTCAGCATACTGTCAGACTGTGTTTGTGTGCGTGAGAGTGTGTGTTTATAAGTCTCTGCATGTTGTATGTAATACAGTGTCTGTGTGAAAATGTGTGTGCGTGAAGGGGTGTGTGTGTGTGTGTGTGTGCGTGTGTGTGTGAAAGAGAGAGAGAGTGTGTGAAGGCAGGTTTTCATATTCAGAGGTATAATAGGATCTTTTGTACATTGGAAGTCAAGCTGCATCTGAGACCAATAAAGGCTTGGCCTTCAGGTCGCTGAGTCCTGGATGAAGGCGGGAGCTATAATGATACATGGAGGACACAACACCTTTTTTTGTGCTTTCTCCGCATATTTGCAGGCGAGTAGGGCAAAGGGCTGTTAGAAGTTTAATATTTTCACGGGGTGACCTTTTGTCTCTAACAGAGTGGCCTGCCAATAAGGAGATATTGTATCTTTAGGGGAGTTGTAGAATGCATTTGTGTGGTTGGAGAATAGCTGTATAAGTGTGTGTGTGTGTAGGTGTGTAGGTGTACACCTGCTGGGTTTTTTTATTTTTTTTGATACGCACATATGATAC
>NC_044496.1:6218771-6226271 GCF_902362185.1 Chanos chanos | reverse complement strand
CCTGGTTGGCTCGGTATGGGAACGAGAAAGAGAGAGAGAGAAAAAGAGCAAGACAGAGAGAGAGAGAGAGAGAGAGAGAGAGAGAGGGAGTCCACTGTAATGAGATGTGCAGACAGACGGTTTCCAGTCCCCCGGAATAGGAGCGGTCTGTCCGCAAACACATTCCCACCTGCCCCCTTTCCCAAAATGCCAGCGAGGCCGGACTCTGACAATAAGGAGCCACTGTATTGATTCCCTCTTAGATTAGGTTTCTCTGATCTCATTTAAAGCCTCCTGTCATCTCTTTCAAAACACCGCCATCTGACAGGATGCTCATTTTTCTCTCTCTCTCTCTCTCTCTGGCCTCTACTCTGATTTGTTCCATATTAACAGGCTGCTTGTTGCATTTCAGATGTTGCAAAAGCTTTTTTTTTTTTTTTCTTTTTTAATTTGTCCTGGGCGACGTTGTGTATTCCCACCGAGGCGTGAATGAGAATACTCAGCTCTCCTGACTGGCAGATATACCCTCAGCAGATTGGGTTGCTGCTGACTAACTGGCGTGGGCTGTCCGTGAAGAGCTCTATCTCTCTCTCTCTCTCCCTCTCTCTGTGCTGCCCTGGCTGTGGGTGTCTAAGGTTGCAGTGTTAATAAAGAGCAGGACTCCCCTAGGGTCTACAGTGATCTTGGCATTTCGGTTTTGGAATTCGGTGTAACTCGGCCCTTCTATGTTTGCCATCTCCACACCATTAGGGAAACCTGTGTGTACTCTATGTGCGTACGCGCGTCATTGAGACCCCCTGATACGTCAAACACTCTCTGTCACTCCGCTACAACTATCCTGGCTATTTTGCAAACAGCTGTTTACTAAACTACGTGACAAGACTTATTCCAGCTACTGTACCTACCCTGTAGGACAAGGCCCGATGGCATGAGATGACTAATGGAAGCTACTGGGAGAGAAAAAAAATTCCCTGAAGTTTTCCCACGCAACAACTACTCTATGAATTTAACTGGCCAAAAACAAACAAACAAACAAACAAACAAAAACCACCTGCTTGTGAAGTAATATATATCAGAGTTCAGCTTTATGTAAAAAAACGTTTTATATTCTAACTTTTGTCAAGCTAGAGGGCAAAAAAAAAAAAAAAAAAAATGTATGCACAAATGGCTACTAAGGCTTTTTTTCCCCCCCTTATATTATTGTTGTTTTCATTAAACAAGAGGAAATTATGCACAATGCTGTAGCTGTGTGTAATTAAACTAATTAGAGTAGAACATTAATAAAATATCAGTGAGAGCAGATGTGTTTACAGTGCCGGGCCTGGGGAGAAAAGAGTGGATTTTAATATGTGTTTTTACAGACCTTCACCAGGCTCCTGCTTGTCTTTTGGGGGGGTGGGGGCTCTCTCTGCACCTCTGTGGAATACATACACAAATATCAACACAGCAAAATGCACAGCCTGACTCTAGAAAAACTCTAGAAAAAAGAAAATATTTTAATGTGAAGAGCAGCTACAGCTCCTGGCTTGAGGCTTGTGCTAACTTTACTATGTGCTAACTTTACTATGGACTTTGCACTTTAGGTCTGACCCACTGTAATCTGACCTTATGCTTCAGGACTTCAGCAGCTGCTCTGATAAGCATGTTTTGTTATAAGTATTATTTATATATGTGTGTATAAGTGTGTGTGCATTTGTATATGGGTCTGTATATAAACACGTGCATGTATGTGTGTGTGAGTGTGTGTGTGTGTGTGAGTGTTTTGTATCTTTCATTTTTAAATTTTTTTTTTAATAATCTTATACTATACATGTAACTCTTCAAGTACCATTGTTACGCTCCATGACTGTGAAAAAAAAAAAACATCATGATGAATCACGCGCGATGAGTCACAAACGATGAGTCACATACGAGGTCTTTGTGTGATTAGCTAGTGTGAGACGTGAGGAGGATTGACCCTCATCGGTTTCATTTTTCTATCAGTCTCACACACTATCAGCCGTTCCTCACAATGAACACGTGTTGTGAGTGGATCTATGATCATTCATGGCTATTTTAGATTTGAAGAAGGAACAGTCACCGTGGTTCACATGTTGGTACGGGCAGCATAGAAAGGAGAGAAGGCAGAGAAAAACGTGTTGTTGGTTGGCTCTTAAGCCTAAGAGTATTGGATAGAGTCAGAGAGCATTTGTTCTGCCCACACCACAATCATAGGTTCACCCTCTGTCCACAGACAAAGACTGAATCATATATATATATAGGCTTCATACAGTATGTGTGTCTAAATGTCTGTGTGCATATGTGTGTGATATGTCTTTATATGTGCTGCTGAGTGTGTGTGTGTGTGTGTGTATTGCGTGGGCGTGTGTATGGTAGATCTGAGTGAGGACGCGAGGTGACTGATTGTCTCGGAGATGACCTCTCTTAAGAGCGGTCAGTGGTTGAGGCCTCCCTTTGACCCTGGCCACTCATTCACATTAATCACCAACAAACACTGGACCTTTTATCAGCCCTCTGCTCTGCTGAAAGCTCACGTCTGTCTCCTCCTTCTCTCTCTCTCTCTCCCTCTCTCTCGCTTTATCCTTTTCTCTCCTGACTGTGTATGAGGCTCTCATCATCAGCATCAGCCTGCAGGTATCTACGCGCATGCACACACACACACACACACACACACACACACACACACACACACAAACACACACACACGCTGTCGTCATCAGGAGCTGCTCTTATCTCTGTGCGGGGCTTGAATATGGAAATGTGATCTCCAGTCTGATAACACTCAGTTACCTTACACTCCAGTCCTCACCAATTCACCCTCTGTCCATTTCCGCCTGCCCCCTACTCCTCTCTATCAGATAGACCGAATCCAGTGGCAGCAGCCCGCCACATTCCTCCAGTGTTTTTTAAGGTGCTGATAGTAGTTAGAAAGTTTGTGTGTGTGTGTGTGTGTGTGTGTGTGTGTGAGTGTGTGTGTGTGTGTGTGGGTGTGTGTATGTCCGTCTGTGTCTGTGTGTGCCTGTGTGTGTCATCACGACCATTAAGGGTTCATGGCAAGTGCAGGGAATCACCTGGAATTCACCATTTTCCAGTCTTTCCTCACCCGTTGTCTTGTGATAGCTGAAATGCACATTCTAACCTCCAGTACCCCCTATGCCTCTATCACTCCCTTTTTCCACTCTCTCTCTCTCTCTCTCTCTCTCTCGCTCTCTGTCTCTCTCTCTCTCTCTCGCTCTCTCTTTCTCTCATTCACCGCCTGGCCACAAAAACCTCACTTCCATACTCCGTGTGGGAGCGCTCCTGAAACAGGAGTAAATAGGCCAGGACTAATTAAAGCCTCTCTACCTGTGTTGGGCCGGTCTTCAAAAGGCTATGCCGCTAATATGTGGCAACGCTTTAATTACAAATTCCTCAACGCCCAACCCACCTGTCAGACGGAGCTTGTTGAAGCAGTCATCATTAGCTGGAGGGGCCACAAAGCGTGGCCCCCTTGTCTTTTTTTTTTCTTTTGCAATGTTTTCTCCCTCCTGGTGCACAGCGTGTGGGCGGCCGTCTCAGAGTGCGGGAGTTTCTAGGCCTCTGAAGTATTCAGGTGTGTTTACTCGGACAAGTTGCTCATAAAGAGACGTATTGACTCTCGAAGCGGCGCTGGGAAAGGCGGCGTTTTAAGCCCGGCCGACTAAAGAGAGCCCCCGACTGGCTTATCTTATCAGCTCCGTCATTAGCCCTGATCAACGAAACTATCAAAAAAGAAAAAAAACGTCAGGTGACAAAAGACAAGCTGTCAGTTATGTTGAATAAAGCGTGCGACTGTGAAGCTCTGAGTTCTTTAAATGCATGTATTAATGTGTTTGGCTGCGCGCTGATAAGAGAAGTGCGTGGAGCTTGCAGGATGTATATGTTTTAGCTGGCAAGCTGCTGCCAAGGGTTTTTTTTTTTTTTTTTCCCCTGTCTTTTCTTTTTTCTTTTTTTCTTTTTCTTTTTTTTTTCTGTTACATTAGCATAGATGTACCGACGGAAAACAACAGTTATACTTTAGATTAAAAAAAAAAAAAAAAAAATTCTGACCTGTCGGTACTTGCCTGTATATTCAATTACTATGAGGATAAAAGAGTCCAGGAGAGGATGAGGAGCTGGAAAGGTTGCTATAGATGCCAACGTCAGCCAAAAGAATGTTCCAGAATGTTAATTGTTTGCTGCCATTAACTCAAGCATTTCCTCCCCAATGCGGTGTTAATTCCTTTAACAGTCTTACAACCTTGTCTTGTCCTTAAATGGAAATATTGTTTAGGCAGGTCACTGTTTCAGGCTATTTGGACTATAAATCCATCTCCTTGTCATGAGTCACCTGTTTCCAAACAACTTAACCGTAGTCATCATGGTTAATTAAAGTGCGTGCGCGTGTGTGTGTTTGTGTGTGCTTGGTGAGGAAACAATTTTCATTTTGATACTTCACCCCATTGTAGCTAAAGGCTGAAAATAAATATATCAGCGCGGGTAAAGCAATGTTCTTGCGTCCGTGCCATGGAAAAGTCTGCATAATAATAGCCAATGATTGACTGTGGTTCTTAAACGGTGTTCCGCAGTCTAACGTCGAGGGCTAAACACGCGTTAATTGTGGCTTCGCACATCCTGGCTAGCGGTGACAGTGAGGAATTCTCTGGTCAATCCATTCTGTATGACTAAGCCTACAGCAGGTTCAGAAAGGACACGGAGAGACAAAATAAAGTATAAATGCATTTGGGGGGAGGGTGGTTTACCCATGGTCCTACCATCCCACTTATAAACTCAACCTTCTTAACAACCAGAATGATAGGAGATTGGGTTGGAAAAGCTGTTGAGGCTTAATGTGTTTTCTGTCTTTTTGCCTGTGTGAGATGTTCTTATTTGGAATATGAAAACGTATAGGAACATACCGGAACGCGGAATCCGAATAAGGACGCTCAGTGTCTCAAACAAGCTTTTGATTGACAGGTTTGTCAGAGGTCCTACACCATATCATGCTCCTTCACACGTTTAGCGTTGGCCGGTATGTTCTGGAACAGACAGACAGGGCTGTTACATATATGAGTCCGTGCCTATAGAGCGTCTGCTTCGGCTTTAAATCTCCATTTAATCACCGCACTCAAGTTTCGCCACACTTAATAAACAGCAGATTAGCATGCTCTTTAGCCCCGCGCTCTGCGCGCATATCTCGCATCATAGCGTCGGGCCTGGGTCAGGGCCCACGCTTGGCATGGCCTGTCGTGCTAAACGGTTAAAATGCCATGTCATCTGCTGCCAGTCCTGCCCGCTGTCCCGTTGGCTTGTCCACCATTGTTCTGGAACTCCAAAGATCCGTCTTGTGCCAAAGAACCGACGCGGCTAGACCGGAAAAACGATACCGCTAACCTTTTGTTCCCGATTCATCACTGTTGGATTTTGGAAGTATTTTTATTGTTCTCATACATGACAGCAAGGGATGGAGGGGGAGAGAGAGAGAGAGAGAGAGAGAGAGGGAGAGAATGACAGAACACGAATATAGAATAAGCCGGCCGGTGAAATTAGCGTGCTGCGGATGACACAATAGGGAGAGATGTAATATTGAAAGGTTACTTAGGTTACCCTGACTAGTCTGTCTGTCACCTCGGTGCCTCTAGGGGGGGTCTAATCACTTCACCCTATAATTACCCCTCCTCCCCTCCCCATCCACAAAAGAGCCTGTTGAGGTTCCTGTAAAATAAACCTACCGCCATTCAGCCATAGACAAGCCCGTCTTTTAATTAGTGTCATCCATCTTAACCCTGTCTGCTAGAGGTGAGCAGAAGGGAGCCTGGGTCAAGCACAGACAGAACCTGACTGTATTGTCTGTACTGGAACACAATGTAGATACTGGCTGGCAGGAAAGCATTGTCTCTCATACGCTGGCTCCGAGTAGGATTTAGTAGTGAATGGGGTTTTTTTTTCTCTTTACGGTGACACAATACTTTGAAATGCACAATGGGAACCTTACACTGGCCCCACATGGTCGTTCCGTGTGAAACACGGGCGACGACGTACTGAAAAAATTAAGAGTCGTTTCGATTCGCCCGGCAGCTGTCGGAATCGGCCGTCATCGGTGGTTGCGGTGCGTGAAGAGGACAACTTCAAGTCCCTTTTTTTTTTTTTTTTTTGTTCTCTAGGGGAGAGGTTATTATCCAAGGATTACATGTTTAAACAATGATATAAGTGGTGCTGTGTGTGTGTGTGAGAGAGAGAGAGACAGAAAGAGAGAGAGAGAGAGAGAGAGAGAGAGAAAGAGAGTGTATCTCCTCTAAAGGCTGATAGGTGAGAATGCAGAGAACCCAGTGATCAAAAGTAATGTTTGTTTTTCCTCTCCTGACCTCATGAGAGATGGGTGGATGCCAGTGTGTCCCTGCTGAGTACACACACACACACACACATGCACGCACAAAGGCCCCTGTCTGATCAGCTCTCCGGAGAGAGAGAATACGTGTTTGTGTGTGTGTGTGTGTGTGTGTGTCTGTGTGTATGCGTGTGTGTGTATGCGCGTGTGTGTATGCGCGTGTGTATGTGTGTGTATGCGTGCGTGTGTGTATGTGCGCGTTTGCTGTTTCATTGCTGTCTGACACTCCTCAGCTCTTCATCCCTCCTCTTCTCTGGTCCTCGGCACAGTGCCCTGGCTGCTACCTGAGGCTGATGTCTTTTGTCACCCTCGCAAGATACCGAGCCAAAATAAAAGCGGGAAATGACAGAGCGCACGGATGGTACCTGGGAAAAGCACCCTTAACTCCTCTCTTCTCCTCTCCACCTTTTTTTTTTTCTCCCCTGTCTCTTTCTCCCTCCACCTCTCTCTCTCCTGACCCGCAGTGCATAGCGTGGCCTTTCATCTCTGTGACTGTAGCATGCTCGTATATAATTCATATGCCGTGCGTTTCGAGGCGAGCGTCGAGTGGCAGAGGTAATAAGGCTCTGAACTGGGGAGGAGGTGACTGTTCCTCTGTGACACATACACACACACACACACACACACACATACATACACACACACACGCACACACACACACACACGCAAGCACACATGCATACACACATGTGTCACTTGTGCCTGTGTGCTGCGCATAGTTGTTTTTACATTGCATCTCTCCCTCTCTCTCTTTCTCTCTCTCTCTTTCTCTCTCTCTCTTCTTCCTGGCGGCAGATGCCACAGTGGGTTTTCTGGAAAGTCAGTTGGGCTTGCTGTCGGCGGTGATCTGATTTTGGGGGTGATGAATTTTGTTGTCTGGAATGACTCTCAAAAAAAAAAAACAAAAAAAAAAAAGGTTCCCCTTGCTTTGAATTTGTACGAGCAAAACTGGACTTGTTTTTCCCAGCAGCTGAGGTAACTGATGAGGTGGCTGGGCCTTTCTCTCGGCTGGCGTCGGTGACTGCTAACAAGAGAACTTGTTTTGTGTTGTATGTTTGTTTTTCAAAAGTAGGGGGAGGGGGTGGCTGGGGGGGGGGGGGGGGGGGGTGTAATGTGACACGGCACACCTTTCACGT
>NC_044496.1:6208771-6213771 GCF_902362185.1 Chanos chanos | reverse complement strand
TTTCTGTATTTCTTGATTTTGTGTGTGTGTGTGTGTGTGTGTGTGTGTGTGTGTGTGCAGCTTGAGTAAGAAGTAAAAATGCAGGTTTTGAGTCCAAGGTTTTGAGTCCATGTTTAAGCTCTGTATCGAGTCTGACAGTCAGCTGTCCACCCATCATGCATCATTAAAAAAAGAAAGAAAAATCCATGTTACTATAATTATTTTATCTATTTTTTGTTGAATACACACACACATTAAAGTCTTTGATTACAAGATAGATAAATGTTAACAGTAAATAATAAATGAATATTAAATAATAAAACTGCATGACAAAATGATGAAAGTAAGGGGAAAAAAAACAAACTTTTGTGTGTGTGTGTGTGTGTGTGTGTGTATGTATGTGTTTGGCTTAAGGTGGAACTCCTGACACTGACCACAGTGCATCACACTGACAGAAAGGGTCAGGTATTTGACCTTTATACCCTTTGACCCCTGGATGATTAAAGTGACAGCTCGTCCTGTCAGGGTGCCAGGTTGAGACGGCGTTGACGAGTGCTTTGAGCTGAAGTCGTTCCAGAGTTTTGGTTGGGTTTGAGAATACCGCTGCTACACACAGAAAAAGAGAGGCCAGGAGCTGCTCTCCAGCGATTCTCAAAATGACAAGACACAGACAGAGAAGCATGAGTTTGGCTCCACGGGTCTCTCGTTTTGTAGTGACGCTTTTAATGATTAACACACTCACAGGTCACAGACATTTTCTTCAGTATTAAATAAAAACGTCCAGTTTGAAATAAAAAATTAATAATCGATACATTTATATCTCTCAGATTTTAGGTGTGTCGAAGCTGGGTTTTTTTTTTTTTTTGGTATATAACCTTTTTCTTTCAAAATGAGTTTAACATCGAGTTTCCAGTTAACTATATATATTTTTTTGTTTTTAAGATGAACATTGATTTGTAATCTACTGGATTTTCATAATGATGGAGAACCACGTCATTGGTCTCTTAATCTTAAGCAGGTTTGTTTTGTGTTGGCACACAGATTATCCGTAATGGGCCATCGAGGGTTTTCACCTTGTCTGTTCCCTCAAGGTCAAAAGTCTTCTTCAACATTCTCAAATGTTCTGCGTCGCTCAGCGGGTTCTCTTGACTAATCCCTAACCGGACAAGCCCCTGGGTTCTGTCCCCTCGGGCCTGCTGAAACCAGACCCTCCAGCCCGACCCAGATGGCTGGACAGATAAGACGTTGAGCCTGATCTGAGAGTAGTGGTCTCAGTGCTGGAATCCAGAGATATATCATCAAAAAGCTATTAGTGTACAAGGCCCATCAGGGCTGCTTTAGCTAGGCTCTCAGCCTAGGGCAGGTCTGTAGCGCTACCCCCATTACAAAGCTCCCGGTCTGGGGACAGTCTCACTCAGCCCCCCTTCACTTTCCTACAGCTGTGCTTGGTTTCATATTAGCTTAAAAAAAACCCAAAAAAACAGAACAGTCTTTTTCAGCGAATGTCAGTTTAACACCATCACTCATTTCTCACCGTTCTTCATTCATGTCTATGAAGAAAAGGGTTCAAAAAAAGAATTTGGGTGTCGGTAATTATTTGAAGTAACCATATGTGGTCATGAGTTGTTATTGTGCTTAAGGGGCCTACACTGCTGGTAATGTCACGATACCGCAATGCTCTCCAACAAAGCTTCTTAACCAATCAGAGATCAGCATTCCCTCTTTAAAAGTCCAGCTGCTGATTGACAGTAACAAATGAGAGAGAGAGGAGGAGGGGAGAGAGAGAGAGACAGAGGGAGAGAAAGAGGGAGAGAGAGAGAGAGAGAGAGAGAGAGAGATTTTGGGTGAGGGAGAATGTCAAGAGAATGTCAATTATTCATTTGGTGCTGAAGTGCAATTAAGTGGCATGCACGAAATAAAAGAAAGACATTACTCTCTGAAGTGTGTGTCTGCCAATCCAAAAAATTGATTTTGGATTTTGGTTATCGTCAGAAAACACAATGAACACACCACCAATCAAATAGGCCAATGACCACTTCACATAATGTGGCATACATTTAATGCAGACAACATGAATTTTCATGAGGTCTTCTCTTGTTAACACAGCATGCAACAAGAGTGTTGTCTGGTTAATGTAACACATTATTGATGAATGTTGGGAGAGCCTTCTCTTGACGCAAGAGAGCCTTGCCTTTAACTGCGAAATCTTTCCAAGCTGTTTTGAATTGTCGAGGGGTTTGAAAAGGACAGAATTCAAACCTTTAGCTAAACTATCATTAACGCAATTCATATGAAGACAGCACTTCTTCCTTGGCCTAACTGCCATTTTCAACTGTCATGGGGTCTCACTTCACTGCTGTGATCTGTGAGCTCCCCTGGAACAAGTCTATCAAATATACTGACTAAACTTAACAACACCAAGGCATTCTGTTATCCCTTTATGACCTAGCACTGTCCATACGCAGCTTATGATTTATAATATTTTTTTTATTGTTAGGATTATGCTTGTAAATTTTACGCGAGAGAGAAATTTCAGAAGAAGAATAACTGTCAGAACTAATTGAACAGTATGTAGCGACTGCGATGTCAACTTGCCATAAAACAAATTAATTTGGAGCATATTTAAAAATGCTTATGCCTGTGGATATAATGAGCGTAATTTCTCCGAATGTGTCCCAGGGTGGTATATGAAGATGTTTTGTGTTTTCTTGGGTAAGCAGAAGTCAGAGATGTCGTGACTGTGTAAAACCGAACTCTGGTTTTTTTTTGGGCTGCGGATCCCAACAAGTTTGCTCCGGTCCGTTCTTTTGGCAACGCCGGACTGGACTTGAACCTTTACGGCCCCCCTCAGACCCGGGCCACGGTCAAGAACTTCCGGTCCGGCACCGCCCCGAAAACTCTTAAAAGCCAAGGGAGGGTCTGAACAGAGACAGAGTGTTCCTTTCGGTCAGATGCTAAGTGCTGTTTTTGCAGCTCTGCGTATGTTTATGAATCCAGCGAAGCCAGTGGTTGTGTCTCCAGGCAGTAAAACTTAAGCCTTGTCTCTTTGTCTTTTGCTAACCTCTAAACATGCCTAATTACCCACCCATTTCATTTCTGCGACCCACTCACTGAGCTGTCTGCTCTGGAAACGCCACACTCGGCCGCCCTGTCCTCGGTGGCCTTTTATGTTCGGTAAACAACACTGAATGTTTCCAAGCCATCAATTAAGACTGTTTCCAGTAAGGACTTCACTAACCATGATTGTGATACAATTAGAGTAAAGACATAGTATTTGCAAATACTTTTGCTGACAGCTCAGATTTGTACAGTGTTTATTGCCCCTGTCACGGTTATAAACTGATACGGGATTTTTTCTGACGATATTTTGCGTGTGTGTGTATGTGTGTGTGTGTGTGTGTGTGCGCGTGTGTGTATTATAGCTAATACAGAATCAGTTTTTTCTCCTTCTGTAATTCGTACATGGCAGTTTAGGGCCATTTGCCCTCACATAAGGAAACAGTTTGAATAGTGCGACAGTTTGATACTTGCCTATCTGAATGTTTGCAGAGGCCCCTTACATCTGACACAAAGCCTTAAATAAATTTTCATCAGCGTCTCTGTTTTTAAACAAATTCTTGAAATGTAAAATGTCGCTATGGTATCCTAGAACAAAATGAGGGCTATTTTGGTCTGTAGTTCCCATAGGAGAGATCACTTTCTTACATGTGACTTTGACCTACTGTATGAAGTCTTTATAGGATAAAGTGTTTGAGTCTAAACCCCCCCCCCCCCCCCCCCCCCCCCAAACAGTGTATGGAATGTAATTATGCTGCATGAGTGTAGTGTAGTCATGGTATCTATTTATGTATGGGCGCTTTATTTATATGCCCTCCTTCCTTTGATCTGGGATCAATCATTTCCTACCTGATATAAGAGAGAAAAGAAAGGCTTTCACGTGTATTTGTTCTCTCTCTCTCTCTCTCTCTCTCTCTCTTATCCCCATCATTCTCTCCAAACAAGCGAGACTTGTAGTTCAAAGCCAAAGCAGAGCTGGGCAGATCTTAGCGAGCAGACACATTTTAACATTGTGAGGCAGGATGTGTCTGGCTCTCAGTAATATGAACCAGATAACAAAGCTTTCACACACTTTCACCATCACCTCAAAACTGGCAATGCGCTCTTACTGCTTACTGAGAGAGAGAAAGAGAGAGAGAGAGAGAGAGAGAGAGAGAAAGAGAGTTTGATTGTATTGTAGCACTGAATAATACACATATTTTTAGAGGGACAATTTTGGGCAATTCGAAATTGTTCCCATGGAAAAGGCCAAGTTCTGTTAATGTGTTACTGCTTCATGAGTAAATTTTTTTTTTTTTTTTTTTTTTAGTTTAAGCCAAAATAGACATAGAATGTTGAACATGAATTCTTAATATTTTGGAATGTCTCCAGTATTCAAAAGAATTCTGTGCTGGCAGAGTTTCGCCTCCAGGATAAATAGTTCAAATATTCTGACGATCCTTCCTCGCCAAATCTTCTTTTTAAATAATAATTTGATAAAGTAAAAATCTTTGGCACTTAAATTTATTCTAAAGTCTATGGGAATTTTACGTTTTTTGGGGAAGTTTTGAGGCATACTACATTGATTCACTTTGACGTTCTGTCAATAGAAGTTGAAAACATCACTGATCACTGTAAGTGGAAAAAACTGAACAAATCCAAGAACTGAAACCATAATGAAATCATTGGACAATGTGTAACAAAACCATCTTGCTATGAAAATTATTGTACAATTTTTTGTACTTATGGTAAATAGGCCGACTTTGAACTTCGCGTGAGCCAAATGGGCTTGACATTTTTGCAAATTCGTGCATTATGACATCTAAAAGTATAAAACCTTCGTTTCTGTCAGCACTGCTGTGTTATCAAGGCCAAATAATCAAACGTCTTAGCTCTTAGTCGTCTTCATTTCATAACATAACCTTATTTTCTTAAAATCCCTTCAGAGACAAATGAAAATTTGCCGGTTCCTTGCTTCCTAGCCT
>NC_044496.1:6188771-6206271 GCF_902362185.1 Chanos chanos | reverse complement strand
AAAAGACAAAGAGAAAAGAAGAGAGAGAGAGAGAGAGAAAGAGAGAGAGAGAGAGAGAGAGAGAGAAAGAGAGAGAGAGAGAGAGAGAGAGAGAGAGATTTTGCTTCCTCTTATTTCCCCTCACACACATGATCAGAACCATCACACCTCATCATAGCTTTTGTCTATTAAACGCAGGCCCAGTGTAGGGGGCGGCTGGATAGGGGCCTGCTGGTACAATATCTGCCTCTGAATGTTGTCCAGGTCGGAAATTGATACCCGGCCTCTGTGTGTTCACCGAGTCCTTGTGACGGGCAGCATAACCCTGCTCTTATCAAAGTTAGCCAAATGAATCAATTTAAAGAGGGAGGAAAAAAAAAAAAATAACCTCAGCACTGGAGGTCAACTTCAAACATGGTGTGGTACGGCTAAGTGTGTTTGTGTGATGGTATAATTTATGCAGAAAGTTGCTTTTGTCAAAGCAGAAAACACGTCACTTTGATAAATGCCTCTTAATTTATCGTCTTGTATCTGAAATTCAAGTCAAAGATTTACAACCTGTGCAGCGAGGAAAGGCAGAGGAGGGGCTAGAGAAAATCAGAGGAGGGGCTAGAGAAAATCAGAGGAGGGGCTAGAGAAAGGTGGAGGAGGGGCTAGAGGGACAGAGGAGGGGCTAGAGAATGGCGGAGGAGGGGCTAGAGAAAGTGAAGAGGTCTTGAGCATTGCTCTCTCTCTTCTTTTCTTGAAAGGTTTTTCTTTATTATCCCTCTCTCTCTCTCTTCCTCTGGACAGTTAGCCTAATGTGTAAAGGTTACACTGTTCATCTAGTGAGCAATGATAATACGAGTGTGTCTGCGTGTGCACGTGTGTGTGTGTATGTGTGTGTGGACATGCGGGCGGGTGCGTGTGCGTGTATGTGTGTGTGTGTGTGTGTGTGTGTGTGTGTGTGTGTGGACATGCCGGCGGGTGCGTGTGTGTGTGTGTGTGTGTGTGTGCACGCACTACATTCTCCCCATGAAGGATGTGGATGGTTCTAGGACTTTGTTCTGAGCCAAGCAAGACCGTCTGCAACCGTTCTCTGAACTGTCAGGTCCAGAACCATCTGGTCTTGGCATAGTCCACGCATCGCGATGCAGGTAACCGCTGGCCTCACCACACAGACACACACACACACACACACAAACGCACGCACACACACAGAAACCATCATGAACCTCTTGAATTTCAGACACGAAGTCCCAGTGCTCAAGACTGTGAGTATGTATTCTTTATGGAAGGAAGTTACAGATGACAGAAGTGACTGAAAAGTGAAGTGTGTTCGGTTTGCAGATCCAAAGCATATGTGTGTGTGTGTGTGTGTGTGTGTATGTGTGGATATTTCATCATGTGGCATGCACTAGACACACACTTACATTCCTGTCTTTAGTAAAGCAACAGTTTATTCAAAACACAGGGTCTGCATTATCAGCTTCTCAAAAGCCACGAAGGAACTTCAACTCCTAGAGGGAAAAGAAAGAATGAAGGACAAAAAAAAGAAAGAAAGAAAGACAAAACCAGAGAAGAAACAAACGAAACCCTGTGCTGTAACCCAGTGCCTGTTTGTTGACACTTTCTCAATGGAGGCACTTGAATGAGAAAAAAGGGGGTAAGAGGGATGGGGGGATGGGGGGTTGAGAAGAATGTTCTTTTTTTGATGGATGAGTTCTTCTCCTGTTACATTTTGAGGCACTACAGCTGTGCAGAGCTGTTATGTACAGGCAAACAAGCCGTCGGGTTCAGAGAAGCCTGTCGGACCCGACCCTGGGCTTGGAAAGCCCACCCCAACACCCTCTCCCGCACATGATCACAGTCACACAGTACGAGAGGGAACGCAGTCCAAAAAAAAAAAAAAAAGTGAGAAATAGTTTCAACTGGAACAAAAAAACAAGCCCTTCCTAATACCACAGAGACACAGTGGCTTTCATCCATCATGTTCGGCTTTGTTTTGGGCTCGTTCTGTGTGTAAGGAGAAGAGAAGAAAGAGGGAAGAGAAAGAGAGAGAGAGAGAGAGAGAGAGAGAGAGAGAGAGAGAGAGAGAGGAGTGGTTATGAGGAACATCTGCTAGCATGAAGCTGTCACTGCAACTTTAATAAGGACTGTGTGTGTGTGTGTGTTTATTCACTGGGCCAAGCTGGCTTTGAGGACTTCCATGCCCATCAGTTTCACTCTTAGTTACTGAAGCTCTTTATCCGCATGATATGAATAAATATGAATTCTGAAAATGTCAGTAAACAAATGCCAGTGGACAAAGCAGACAAGTGAATAATCAGCAATTACTAAAATATCAGCTAAGCTGTGAATGTATTTATGACAAAACCCTGACTACACATTAACTCTAAAACGTGTCTAAAACAATTTCACAATGCTCTCCTTTTGCTTCATCAGCTGACATATCGAAGCAATTATTCATAGTCAATCCAAAAAAAAAAACTTTCTGTTAATATAAATAAGAGTTTGAACTTTTGCACTTGTTTCATCATATGCCAAGCTGCTGGAACGCATAGTACTGAGTAAACCAATGAGATTGTCAAAGTGTGGATCCAAACTGTTGCAGTAGGACATGTGTAAATATGTTTGTATGTGAAAGGCGCCGTAATTATGCGTATCCTTAACACTTGTGGAAAACCACAACTGAGTTAGCGAATTCTGAGTTTTAATTTGTGTCAAAACCATCAGTAAATGGAAATTTGGGGTAGCACACTTCAGTAATTGAGGACATGTGATGTTCTGCTCCTTTGCATCGTATCCCAAAATGCATCAGGACTAAAGAGAGTGCGCTGACAGCAGAGTGCTGTGAAGCAAATGCTCTTCGCTTTGGATTTTGTCAGTTAATTTACCGATCCCAGGAGAGAAACTGATTAATCAAAAACAGTCATCACGAAACCGCAGTAACACACAGTAAGACTGAAACAGAGTCAGTATACAGTGAGAGGTCGAGTGATCTTGCGGCTTTCGGGGTAATCTTTATGTGGGGACGTCATGTCTCAGAGGAAGACCGGTAGAGATTTCAGAAATGAGGAAGAGCAGGAGACCCATCCCATGACATAAACTTATATCCAGAACTTTCTCTGTTTGTCACCGTCCACACCCCTGAACTTTGGATGACCCCTCCCTCTCTGGGGTTAAAATAACCCACCCAAAAATGCCTCCCTGGTGCACTGGGTGGAGTGAGGGGGATAAAAAGTTTGGGTGCGGTTGAAATTTTAGGACCGCCCCCCCCCCGACGCCACAGTTCTACTCCTACCAGCATCCTCCATCTCTCCATGTTTACACTTTTCATTCAAACTCATCTCCCTCTAATCAACACAGCTCTGGTTTACGAGAGTTTCCTTCATCACTAACAGTTTTGAGGGATTTTTGGGGCCGCGTTGCTTTTCCATTCAAAAAGACCCATGTGCGACTCTCTTGTGAATGTCTGAAGACAGAAATAGAGACGGGCTGTGCTCTACACAGCGCTGAATTATGACTGAAAAAGATTGACGGTCTCTGTGGCATGCCATTTGCATTGGATCATTAGATTAATTATGTCAAAAATTAAGTTAGCGTTTTCGTGGTCTTGTTTGTTTGGTTAGTGTCTTTGCTTGCCTGTTTCACTGGTTATGAGCATTTATTTCAGCAAATTAAACTAGTTGTCCAAGAATTTTTCAATCAGTTTATTGAAATCATATCCAGTGACACAATCGAGTAGAGTTACATGTTTGTAATAGAGTGAGATTTATGTGTCAGGACCATAAACAGGCAACAGATCTTCAAATCCATCCAAGGAATAGTTGGAATCCTGCCCAGGAAGAAAAATATACATTCTTTATAAAAAAATGTGTGTATGTGTGTGTGTATATATATATATATATATATATATATGTATATATATATATATATGTATATATATATATATGTGTGTGTGTGTGTGTATATATATATATATATATATATATATATATATATATATATATATATATATATATATAAATATATATATGTGTGTGTGTGTGTGTGTGTGTATGTAATGTATGGCTGTGTCTATGTACGTATAAAATGAGATTAAGAGTCATCTACGTGGCAGAATTGTGGAGTTCGATGGTGTGCATACTCAGAGATCACACTGACAGATCAGGTTAGCGATTGACGTTTATTCCAGAGGGAGTAAGGAGCACTGTGGGTTTGAGGTTTTGTGGTCTTGAGAACCTACGTGTTTAACCCTGGCAGTATTTTAACATTCTCGCCCTGAGTTGTACCTCAGTCACCTCATTCTCACAGCGCTATCGTGAGAGAGAGCAGCACTGATAGCACCTTCTCAGGCTTTGAGATCAGTTCGAATGACTGAGGACAAAATGAGGAAGAAAGCCCGTTCGTTTTTGATCGAACTGAAACTTGCATTTTTTTTTTTATCTGCACCGTGCTAAGCTGCAAGGTGCAATGAGAGTGGAGGCATATAGCTGTACAATATGAGGATGAGGAAAGAACACACACACACACACACAGAGGAGTGTGTAGCTACTGTCATTGCTACATTACTGTCAGGACGTACTATTGTTAAATGTCTCAGTTCATCATGGTTGTAGGTCAAAGGTTAAGCCCTCTTCCTGTACCCTACACTTCACACTTGCCTGAGCTGTTGTGTAGCACAGAACAAACAAAAGGAACATTTACACAGGTCTGAAAGTTAAAAAAAAAAAAACAACAAAAAAAAAAAACGTAATCTGTAAGCCAGAGGGGGGTGGACCATTCAGGCCAGAGAGGAAATATATTTATATCATCGGACTTGTTGGTGTTATTTTTCCAGCTTGTGTGATACGGAGGCTACGTGCTGTTTAGGCTTTTAGAGAGGAGAGGTGAGAGCGGGCTGAGGATATCCAGGTTACGGTCGCCCCTGAACGCTTCACGGGCCACCTCTCCTGCGACGCCTGACCCGGCCCGGATCCCCCGAGTTCTCAGACCAGCGCACTGACGTCTATCAGCCGCTTAAAAAAGAAAAAAAAAAAAAGAAAAAAAAAAAAACCCCTACTACAACGGTCGGTTTCAAAGGTCGTCGGATATGCTCTGCCATTTCTAAAAGAAGCTGTTTTGACTCCTGTCGAAAGCGGTCGTAACTGAACCGTAGGAATTTGAAAGCGCCAAAAAGATCAGAGAAAATGTATAGGAGGCAAAAACATTACACGGGCCCAGTTGTAACGGTGATATGTTAATGAGTCAAAATGATATTCAAACTGGCAAGCTGTTCTCAGAGGAATAGACGCAGTGACTGTGGATACATTAAAATAAATGCATTACTATATGTTGCATACAGTTTTGAGAAAATGCCAATGTTACAGTTAATGCATTTTGATTTATCCCTCTGCTCTCTCATACCTAATGTACTATGCATCTAAGTCCAGCTTTGGACATGAATCATGCCGCACGTTGCACATTTCAGACGGCTATTGTTAGTCTGACATCTTAAATTTTTTCCAACCATTAGTTTTCTTCCCCCCGGAAATAAAACCCCACCTGTTTCGCTTAGAGAATAAAGCAGTGAAGTTTCCCTGTGTGAATGCAATACATATTTCCTCAAACCTGTAGGTACTAAAAGATGAACTGAAATAAAACACTGTGCATTGTTTCAAAATACTGTCATAAAGCCGTATCGATAACGGAGACTGCGTGTGACAAAGATCTGTAAACGACTTTGTCATATACCAGGGCTCCGCAGCCTTCGATGAAATGAAATGTTTATTAACGTGTAGTCTTCAGCTCAGGGGACATTTGGACTGAGCAGAGGGACTTTCCATCGGCCTACACGACGTATTTCTGAGCATACTCACTGCGCCTCCAATACAGGGCTGTAAACAGTTTCAGAAGCATCAAAGTTTTCCTTTCATTGTGCAGTGATTAAAAAAAAAAAAAAAAAACCCAGAAAGAAATATGCCCAGCCCCCATCCCCCCCCCCCCCGCAAGGGGGGAAAAAAAAGCGCCACTTGCATGTTCCTCAGATATTAATTTGATTTCATTTAATTTGGAAAACATCTCCAGCATGTTTCCTAGCTCAGTCTTTGAAGTGACAATATTAAATAATGAAAGCAATTAAATATGAATCACAAGTGCCATGCCAACGCTCATACGATCCCTATTTGATTTTTTTTTTACAGCATATTTGATCTCTCGCTTAGCTTCTATTCCCTCCGCTTCAGCTTTAATCCAATATACATTTTATTTCTTTCCTTTTTTTTCCTTTCTTTTTTTTTTTTTTTTCGTTCCCGTTCATCATTGTTGGTCTTTGCTCACCAATCATTGCTGTCTATTTCCTCAAGCACGTAATGCATATAGTAAATTATTCAGCCCAAATTAATTTGACAGCACCTTGTTTCCACTAAGCATGCCAACATCTGTTGTCAAGTCACAAGTTTACATTGTTGGTCATTACTTTCCACAATGAGCAAAATGTTTTATTAAAGTCCTCAGGGAGCCCGTTTGGAACAGGCAGAGGCGCCTTTACTTAGTGAACCTCCCCTGAACCACAGTAATCAGAGATTGGCTGCTGTTTTTAGGAGCAAGCTTCTGTTTTCCTCCCTAGAGTGGAGTGTGCTTAATGCAATTGAGCTATTGGACAGCACAGGCCTGTCAGGAAATTGCTGACTGTAATGAAATAGAGTAGCACTTTTTTTTTTTTTTTGAAGTGACGTTGTTTTAATTTGGTTTAGTCCAGTAGTGCGGGTCCTTGCGCTATTGTTCCTCCGATAATAGTGATTGGCTTTATGGGAACTTGGTCGTGCTGAGTAGAAAATCAGCAACCGACACATAGACAAATACGTACCAAATTTCATATCTGCCTCTTGATTTATTTATTTATTTATTTATTTATTTTGCACCATAAATACCTTGAATGCATATGCCCGATATGAAGCTGCTTTTTATTGATTTGAATTTGCAACAGAAAGCCTCTCAAAGTTAATTTGTCAGGTAGATGCACATCCGTTGTTTTCTTGCATGTAAATCAGTATGAAAACATCTGATGACACGCTTCACTGTTTACTACACAAGCACAACAGGATGTGTTTTGATTTAGTTTGCTCATAGGTGAGACCTTTTTTTTCCTTTAGCATGGCATCATTTAAGCAAGCAGCAGGAACACATTCATAGGAGAGAGATCATAAATCATCAGAATGTATTCAAAGTGACAGATGTCTCCCAAAAGCTCTATGCGGTGGAGTATATTTCAAATTTAATGAATTGAGCCTCAGTCAAAAGAATACAGAATTATATAAAATAAAAATAATAAAAAAGAATAAATTAAATAAATCAAAAAAGACAAAAATCAGCTGCCTTGTCATTTACCGGGGGAAAAATAGCAAAATCCTAGATCATACACAATACACAAACATTTACACACACACGCACACGTGTGCGCACGCACACACACACAAACTCACACACAAACACAAACACACACGTGCGCGACTCTCGTGCAGCCCTCAAAATTTTCTAGCTGGTTCAAACCGACCTGCCTCATTGGTCAAAACGGTACAGATCTTTTAGATCTTCAAACAGTTTCGCACTCAGGGTCCAATTTCTTAATGAGTATCCATTGTGGCCCCTGTTTGAGGATGCTGACTGTGGCCCCCTGAGGTCCCCTTGTGTTCCATTGCCTGCCAGCCCAGCTGAGTGACTGAGAGCAGGTGACTGGGGGCCGTCCGGAGCCTGGGCACCCGCCAGTAACAGATGTGCTCAGTCAAATGACTAATTGAAAACCTAAAACAAAATCAGCAGCTTGGCTATTTGGCCCACTTAATGAGAGACCTGTGTTGATAAAGAGAGAGGGAAAACACACACACACACACACACACACACAAACACACACACACACACACGCCCCTCTCATCAGTCGCGTCATTAACAATCATGAGCAAAGATGAAAACAACGCTTGGTTTATTCAGCAAATGAAAGCACATAACTAGATGGCATCCCATGAGCCCATTTCCAATTTTAATAATACATCAAGGAGCCATAGACTGAGTCTGTATGTATGAGCCAACCTCACCAAACTACTCACAGCCAAGGCGTCCGGAGACAACCCCCCCCCCCCCCCCCCCCAGCATTGGAAATTTAGCAAATGCATAAAGGTACACAACATGATAGCTATTAGCTAAATTAAAAGAGCCATTACCAGATAGCAGAGTTAAGTCGCTTGCCAGTTTAAAGATTACGAAATGAAATTTTCCATTCCAGAATGCGTCCGCTTTCATGCTCTCTTCTTAATTCTCAGTTTCTCTCTCGCCTTTTTTTTTTTTTTTTTTAGCCCTTTCCTTATTCTAAACCTCTTTCTAGCTTTAGACTGTAAAACTGCAGCCAGAGCTCCCCTCAAATTATGTGCATGAATAATAAAATACCATCTAATTAAAAAGTGTTGTTAAATATGCAGAATTCTAATGATAATGAGATTGTGCAATACCTTAGAGTACAGAACATTATAAATTACTTAGAAGTGCAAGTAGACTTGACCCAAACAGCAAATTTTGAGAGTTAACCTAGAATAATGTGTGTACCCAGTGTGTGTGTGTGTGTGTGTGTGTGTGCGTGTCCATGTGCGTGTGAGTACGCCTGGCTTGTTGAATCTTCAGACAAATTTGCAGGTGTTGTTTAGACTTCAAATAGCTTTGCTACCCCTCGTCCCAGATCTGCTATTAAAACCAATAATATGTCATTCCAGCTTATTAAAATGGAGAAAGCGTATCAGAATGAAACTAGATGATCAATACACACACATATGCTTATAACAGCAGCACATAGTCACAACAGAAGACTGAGAAACAAAGAGTGTACAATCATACATCGCAATCAGACAACATAAGACCAAACATTGCTCTCTAAAACAATTCAAACTAAACATTAGTCACAGAATCAAAGCCTCTTACTTCTCTCTGTTAATCTCAGTGTGTTTCTTTCATGTCTTCTTTGTTCTCTCTTGTCTTCAATCATACCGTTTTTTTTCCTCCATCACTGATTCTGATGGAGTCTCAGTAGTTGCATCTGACGACGTCTTTGTGTTGAGGGATGAAATAAATAAAAAAAAATAGAAGTTTTCAGAGACATATTTACCATGGGTTTTGAATGGCGTGTGTAACAAACAAAGCTTGTCAGTTAAATAGACTAGTTTAGATCATTGCCCAAAATACAGAAAAAAGACGAATCTTTTTTTTTTTTTGATGTCTCTTGCTGTGCAGCATCTCACAGACAATTGGTTTCATGTGATGGGGTAAAATAATGTCATTTCTTTTCTTTTTAAACTCTGCATGCTAAAACATCGATGCGTATAATAACGGTGAATAACACCAGTGCCAGGACAGACCCCACACGATTCTCCGATCTGAAACTGAAAGCAACGGCGACCGGGGCACGCGAGTAAGCTATTTCACCTACTATAACACAGACGTTATGAGACACGGAGCGGGTGACATTAAAAACGGATGCAATAATATTCCCCGTTTAATAAATTTGGCTGACAGACAGTGGAATGGAATCTTGTATTTAATCCAGAGGAAAATAAGACTCGGCTCAGATGGAGAGGTTTGAACAGCGTATTGTCAAACATGATAGCTCCATTCCGCTGAAGTCGAGCAGAAAGTAGATGCCTGCATAATTCACTTCAAGTCGATCAGCCTTTGAGATGTTTATTAAAATTTTAACAAGACTTCAGGCCCTGACGAGTTCATCAACTATTCAAAACGGCCAAACAAATCAAGCTCTAGCACCAGGCACATGTTTCCTGGCCTGTGTCAATGACCTTCCCACAATGCACGGCTGCCGCCAATGGCTCTCTGTGACTTTGCTCCGAGTTTTTATGGCCAAATAAATATTAGCATGCGGTGCTATCCATCACATATTATTATCATGATCGTTTTTATGTCTAAACTATAAACAAATACTTGATTATGAAGTAAAGTGATAAATCTGCGGTACGAGGTATGAGGAGGAAAGCCTGCCGGTGAAACTGTCATTTAGATTAACGAAGCAGGCGAACATGCATATACACACATACTCATGCACACATAGACACATACGCACACTTACACAAGTTTAACTTGGTCTGATGACTTCATTGGAACAGTCTGAACTTTAAAGTTTAAACAGTTTAAACTTTATCTTAGAAAAACTCGCAATGGTATAGCCATCCAGAATTGCCACAAACTTCCAGAAATTCAGAAGCTCGGAAGAGAGATCGTTTCAAAACCATTCATGAGCATTTTAGCGTCAATACATTACATATTTCTAATATGCTCTAAACAGTAACTTTATCGGACTTAATGAATTAGCTTTGATGAGGTTTTTAGGATGCTTAACAGCATAGCTTAAACTGTTTGTCATGTCTTTGTCAGATTGAATTTGATTCTTTTTGATGTTGTGATATCAAAACACTATCACTGCATTACTGATACTGATATTACTGCAGTGTTTCATTGTCTGCTCACTGTGTAAATCAGTCTGACCCTGTTGTGCTGTCAGTGTGTGACAAGTATGGTTTATAGAGAAAGAAAGAAAGAAAGAAAGAAAGAAAGAGAAATAACTATGTTTCTAGCCGGTCTAGAATTTAGGTGAGCGCCAATCAGTCGTGTTAGTTCTCTTCATCTGAGATACTGTGCTTGTCTCATGGCAGTTCATGAAATGGATGTAAAAATGGACATAAAAATCAAGGTGAGACCATAACCTTTTCCTGACCTCCTATATGATCTGAAAGGACACACATTTCCAATGTGTAGCTATTGCACATAACTGCAACACATCCTGAGACAGAGATGTCCCATGAGCCAAGCTACTGGCTTGCACTGTCAAAGTTAATGTAAGCTACCCAGCTAGCTAACTAGCTTACCTCTGACAAATGAAAAATTTTAAGCGTATTAGTGAGGTCCAGAGATCACTCATTAATTGACTTTAATATTTATGGTTGCTTATGCTCATTAAGAGATAATTGATTACCTGTGACTGCATTACCTGTGGGGAAATGATTAGCTTGTTGACTGCGTGGGTACAGAGTGTGTTAAATGAATGAAGACAGACTCCCTTTTTAACTCCTTCACCTTTTCTCTCCTCTGTCTCCCTCTCTCTCTTTCTCTCACTTCCTCTTCTCTGGAGCCATATCACTTTCTGATTCACAGGGCCTTATTATTTTTTTTTTTAGATTATACAATCTAGTGCTGTAAATGATATTTCTCATCTGCTACAGAAATAGTGTAGCTAATGGCATAGCTAAATTAGCATGACGCCGCTGAGGGAAAGGACATGGCCTTGTCTGAGACAGAGACAGAGACAGCGATAGAGAGAGAGAGAGAGAGAGAGAGAGATGGGTGGGTAGGTGGGTGTGGGTGTGGGTGTGTGTGTGTGTGTGGTGGTGACGGGGGAGGGTAGTTAAAAAGCTTAATGGAACTGATAATGAAGTGGGGAATCTCTGGGCAGCCTGTTCCTCTGCTCCTCTCTGTTGTACCTGTTATAAATGTCCCTCCCCTGACAGACAGGGCCTGGACTGCATACCTTGCTCCTGCTTGTAGTGAGGAGAAGGTCAGTGGACTGCTCTTTTAAGCTCTGGAACCTTCTCTATATTTCTAAATTAATTGCTGGTCAATTGGAACCTGCACACATGGATTTGAATTCGGGCACACACGCGCACACACACACACACACACACACACACATAGAGTATCGCATACTTTCTCTCTCCCTCTCAGAGTGTGTCTCTCTCTCTCAGCCCAGGGTTTTGAGATGGGGTGATGAAGGAGATTTGTTACATAAACAGAAGTTTTTCAGTTCAGCTTCCGCACCTTCCAAAATGAAATGAAACATCACAGTTCAGCGGACACTCACAATATTGAAAACGGACTGACAAAACCTTTCTCAACCTGTGGCCTGATATCAATGGTAAACAAAAAGTGTTTACATTGCACACAGGATGGGATGTCACTATTGACACTGAATTCAACCAATCAGAAATCGATTGCTTTGATGATACAGTGACCCACTGTTTGAAATATGAACTCAGAATAAATGATTTATAAAAGCATTTGTAGTAAACACAAACGCAAACACCGTCTATTTAAAACTGTTTAAAAAGGTCATAGCGTAGGACTGATCCACTGCTTTTGTCTGTGGGTTAAAGATTCACCATGAATTTCCCTCTGACTGGAGGAGGACAGAATGCAGTTGCTGCTTTACTTCATTCTAAACCTGCAGATTTAGAGTTACAACCATATGTTAGACATCAGTTAAAAAAAAAAAAAAGAAGGAAAGAAAGAAAGAAAAAGAAAAACACTGAGTCCTTGAATCGGCTTCTCACTTGATGTGTCCTGTTCCGTGTTAGTTGTTACTCGTACTAATTAGGAATCAAACTGACAGCACAGCTCCACGTGATCAGCTGTCAAAGCCGTGATGTACCGACTAGACGTTGTAAACTGTTCGTGTCACACACAGTTCTTCTTGATTTTGTTTATCCGCGTTGCCATAGCGTTGAAGCAACACGTTAACCGCTCTGAGTCAAAATTTACAAGGTGGGAAGAATATGACACAGCAAAAGTTTTAGAGGGGAAAATGTGTGGACAAAGTCCATTTAAGGCTTGGCTTTGAACGCTTCAATTACAAAAACCTCTGGGTCATTTGCAGAATTCCACGTCTCCCTTTCACTTTCCAGGCTATTGTGTTGTGACCGGTGCTTCGTGTAATAATAGCTATTTTCTAAGCTCTACATTTTCTACCATTTGTCAGAGAGGCACCAGAGTTGCTTGTGTAGAACAATACGTTGGAAACCGCCGCGCTAGTTTGTTTGGTCCAGTCGCTTGTGTGAGAAGACGCCAAATTTAATAGCTGTTATGGCTGCAGATGCAAACACAGGCCCTAGTATTTACAACAACCACGGAGGCATCTCTCTCTCTCTCTCTCTCTCCCTCCCTCTCTCTCTGTCTTTTCTCTTTGTGTCTCTCCCTCTGGGTTTCACACGGCTGGTAAAAAAGCTCAAAGCTTTGGCATTGCAAGGAGTTTCTTATTTATTTGGACTGGGTGTGACCCTGTGTGCCCTTTGGCTGTCTGTGGTCCTGTGAGGAGGACCCTGGGGACCTGTGGAGGATGGTGGAGGTGGGGGGGGGGCTGCCGGGGGGTGCAGTTCACTGCTCAGGAAACCTAAAGCCCTGCTTGTGTGTTTTACCGCACATGAGAGAGGGACCTAAGCACTCACATCTCTCACGGTATTCCTGAATCTCGTCACAGAGAGAGATCAAAAGACAAATGACATTATCAAAACTGAAACTGGTCCACGAATAAACTGTTAAAGAATCAACTGTTTCTGAACTTGAACGAGAAAAGCTGATGCTGAAATTTCTCAAAGTTTCAACTTTCTGCGAAAAATTGAACCTTAAAAATGACTTTTAAAATCAGCCAGTTGAATATTTCAGCTACGGTACTTGGAACAAAGGCTATTTACTGGCTCTAAATGTCTAAATAAATCCTATCACAATGCGGATAAACATTCAGAAGTGAATGAGGCACTAAAGTTGAAGTATTTCTGTGCTTTGGTGCGTACCCTTCTCTTCACTGGTGTGATATTGCTGCTATGTTCTTGATTTATCAGTGCTGTGTGTTACGAGATTCGGTTTAGATGCTGGAATGTGACTGTGAGAGCAGCACTCCCTCTGTCACTGTGCGGATCATTAAAGACGCAAATTAGTTCTCCATGTTTAACTCTCATTGGCCTGCTATTGGTCTGAGGAACAGCAGCGGCCAATCAAACGATTTGGAACCATTTCAGAATGCAGGTACATTAAACAGACTTTGCATTGCCATTCTGAGAGTTTAATGTAGGAGCTTTAATAATGTGATTCATAACAGAATGCTTTTATGAAAACACCATAATAATATATTCTGGTAATGATCATGAGGGTCTGAGATAAAAAAAAGAGAGAGAGTCGATGGAATTAACTGCTCGCCTCTGTTTATTCTACACACACTCTTTAGTGGCAGTTGTGTTTCATATTTCTATTTTACTGAGCCAAGTGTGTTTACTAAAGCATTAACAGACACCAGAAATTTCAGCCTTTCGGGCTTCCTGAGAGCGAGAGGAAGAGATCGTTGCATTTTGGACATATTTGAAAGTGTCTGAACAGCACTTTTAGTAAACATGTTGCTTGAGGGATTTCTCGGGAATCTATGGTACGTTTAATACGGAACGAGACGTTCTTTTTAATATGTTTTTTTTTAACATTTTAATGTATATATATTCTTTTCTGTTATTCGTGGTGTTTTCTCTGTTTTGCATGTTTAAGTGAACTGACACGTTCGCTATATGCAGGTACAGCGTGTACGCATGCGTGCGTGCGTGTGTGTGTGTGTGTGCATGTGCTCTGTGTTACTGTTTGTGTGATCGCTCCTTGGAGGACGTGACCTGTGTGTGCGAGGACGGTGTGGGGTAGCTGAGAAATTGGGCTGAGTCCAGCTCTCTCATTAGCGGGCAGATGTGGGGTCACTCTGACCGGATTGCTCCTGACTTCCTTAAAAAAACACCGCTCCGCAACCACAGCTGACCATTACAGAGACGAGGAGGAGGAGGAGGAGGAGGAGACGTGGAAGAACCTCACGTTCCCGGTACAATGCGATTGGCTCGCGGATAGAGAGGGGGAAAAACAAGAGGGCCACGGAGACCCCCACAGAACGCCGCTGGTCATCTGGCGCGCGGCAACATCCTGGCACAAATGCGTGCTCAGAAATAACACAGGAAGACTAAACGTGTGAGGAGGTGCTGTGTAAGGCTTTCTCTGTTCTCCTGCTCCACACAGAGAGAGCAACAGAGAGAAGGTAGAGAGAGAGAGAGAGAGAGTTTTGAGAGAGAGAGATGTGTTTTGTTATGGCCTGAAGTTCTTGTGCTATTTCTCTCCCTCTCTCTGCCTTTGTGAGTGAAGATGATTATAGTTATTGCATATAGTTTTTTAGGGCTTTGACTAGGGCTACGTACGGGTCGCAGCGCTGACCAAGAGTCTAGAGCAGGGAAAAGAGAGATCAAAACTAAATAAATGTCCAGACCGGATTTTCTAGGCATGACAGACACAGCCGTCTCAGTGAGGCAGAAGGGGAAGCATTAGAAGTAATTTACACGAGCTTTAGGCCGGTGAAACTCTTTTTGATGCATCGTTTCCCAAGGCGGTCATCGTCAAGGTAGCACTCCGGCCGTGCGGGCGGCGGGGCAGCGGAGTGCAGCCACAGGAATACCTGGGTGGCTAATTACCAGTGGTTGCCACAACCACGGTAGGCAGGCCCCGAGTGTCTTCCTGTCTCCCACCCACAATGACCCGTCGTAGTGTAGTCACCAGAGACACACAGTAAAAGGGAGGGGGTGACAGAGAGGTGGAGAGAGGGAGAGAGAGAGAGAGAGAAATGCACACACACACACACGCACACACACACACACACACACACTACTGGGTAAAGGTCAACAGCTTCATCCTCACTGTAATATCCTTTTAAAATGGAGGCAGACGTATCAAGGCTTTTTATAAATATCTCATTTTGTATTCAAACGTTAACTGTCCTTCTCTCTCTCTCCCTCTCTCTTTCTCTCTCTCTCTCTCTCATTCTCTCGCCCGCTGCTCCAATTTGAATAAACTATTCTCAGTTGTCAAAGAAAGCAACCTTCACTTTGATTGACATTTATTTTCCTACTACTGCCAAGCAGCTGTCTCTAAAGCAAGAGAAAGAACAATGAATGTATATAGTATATTCAAAAATATGGCAATAGAAAATGTACATTTAAATAAATATCATATTCTCTCTTGTGAAGAAATGCAAAGCAAAAAGGCAGACTCGTTGACTGGGATGACCTTTGTTACAACTGTAAGAGTTTTATCTTAGTTTAAAGCTTACATATTTATTCAATTCATTTGAATTCAAATTGATATATGATTCATATATCTATATATCTGTATATTTCTATAACAATAAGTGTGACTACAAAATAGCTATATCTTTATGCACGCACACACACGCACATGCACACGCACACACACACACATACATATATACATACATACATACATACATATATATATATACACACACACACACACACACAGATATATATAAGCTGATCAGTTTTTATTTTAGGAATGCCAATCATTCCAAGCCATTGTTCTCAAAGTCAACTAAGAAGCCACACACACAAGCACACATACACCCAGACTTAAAAACCGTATGTAGAGGAACAAAAATCATAATATTTTTTCTTGACGTGTAACATCATTTCTGTCTGATTCCAGAAGCTTCCGCTTAACACTCATTTTCCAAAATCTGCGGCTGATCGAGTCATTAACAGGTAAAGACGCATCAGTTTATCATATCTGAACCGTTCTTATTTACCTCAGACGGGATTAGGCGATAACTGGGTTCAGTTCGATTTTTACCCAATGCTCGACCAATATCACACAAGCTGATAAAAATCTCTGAGCCGTCGAGTGGCAGGATTGCATTAGGCTCTGATAACTCCAGATCGACCTTGAGAAGCAGGCCACTCTGTCCATCCATCCATCCATCTGTCCATCCATCCATCTACCTGAACCTCTTTATTTCTCCACTTTACAGTCCTGACTCATAATCCGAACGAATGATGGCTGATTTAATGAAGTTAAGTGAACGAGTCAGCATCTGCTCTTATTCTCTTGCTCAGACATGTTCTTTGCATAATGAATAAAAGATGACCAGTTAGGCTTTGGCTGCTTTGTTTCCATTCTGTGGCTTTTGCTGTCTTTTCTTTTCTCTTTTTTTCCCCTTTTTTCTTTTCTTTTCTTTTCTTTTCTTTTCTTTTTTTTTCCATATTTGCCACACTAACACATCTTGTTGCAGTGGGGCTTTGTCTTGAAACGGACCCAAACCAAACCTAGATTCCTATTCCAAACAATCGTTTAAGATGTTATTTTTTCTCCCTTGTACCAGTCTTTCATTTACATGCTGTGGCACCACTTGAAATGTCCAACAGCTTTTAAACAATCAGAACTATACCAACACGACTTGATTGTTGCAGCATGTATGGGGTAGAGGAGAGAGAGACAGAGAGAGAGAGAGACAGAGAGAGAGAGAGAGTAAGTAGAGGGAGTTAGTTTTTTACTGAGAGCCTGCTGCACTGCTGCAGAATGCTAGTCTGAATGGATGGACATGCTGCGTTGTCATGATACAATGGTATATTTATACGTTCATGGATTCATTTATTTTTTAATTATTTTCCTCTTGACATAAAATGAAAACTTTTCAATGCTTCTCTTATTAAGTTGTTTTGTTTGCTTTGCATTCATTTCCCTGAGTTACCCATGCCAAACCTCTGAAAACTGCTTTTTAAATATCAAATTTCATTAAAAAAAATAAAAATTATTTCAACTCACACAACATCTAATCTGTCCATGCTGCCTCCATTTTTCTCGACTGGTCAGTGTGCGTGTGTGGTTTTGGCCTTCCCTGTGCTTAAATCTCGACCCTAATGAAAAACATGTA
>NC_044496.1:6171271-6183771 GCF_902362185.1 Chanos chanos | reverse complement strand
CAAATCCTCTTCAAGCAGGTCATCGCGGTCCCAAAAGGCTGTTAACTCACAGTTTCGCCAGCAACACTGCAACCCCCTCCCCACCAACACCTCCTTCTCCTCCTCCTCCTCCTCCTCCTCTCCCTGATCCTACAAAGTGACACCCACACTGGGCTTTGAAAGGTGCATTAGTGAGGAAGAGAGAGAGAGGGAGAGAGAAAGAGAGGAAGGAAAAAGAGATAACAGCTGAAGGAGGGAGATGAGAACAGTAGGAGGTTGAACGGAAAGATGGAGGGATCAGCGGTACAGAGAGGGTGAAGGAGAAAGAAAAGTGATTTCCAGTAAATTGGAATGACGCGGAAAGCGTTGGGAGCATTTGACTTCACGCGGTGTCAAACCCCCCAGTCTCCCTCCCCCCTGCACGCAGCCAACATCACTGAACACAGCAGTGTATATGTACTTTTGTGTGTGTGTGTGTGTGTGTGTGTTTGCAGAGTTGTCGAGGGAAGCCATAGGGGGGCGAGGTGGAAGCGTGGGAAGTTAAAGCAGACCGAAGCGCATCCGTTTGCATGGACCATATGGAAATGCTGTTGTCCGTATGTGGAAAAAGCGACAGATAACGGCGACCCAAACATCAGTGTGTGTGGACTGAATGGAGAGCAGAGCGGACTAGGGCAACACCCTGACCTCCAGCATATGGTCTGCCACTCTGAGGGAGAGGCTTTCTCAGAACACTCCCACCCGAGGGACTTTGATTTGTTAATGAATTGCTCTATTGACTCCTATCTCAGCTTGCTTCATTAGAAAGGACCCACTTTGACTGTTTTTTTTTTTTTTTTTTTTTTGTCTTTTGTATTTTTTTTTTCCTCCGTTAGACTGTTTTAGAATGAGGAGAGGGGAAAAGAGAGGGAGGGAGACGGGAAGACGAGTACAGAATAAACTATTGTGCGAAGGACTTAAATCTTCAGGCATGTCATCTGTTTTTTGTTGTTTCCTTTCTCTGGGCTAGGCTAATTTGTATTGTGACGGTTTAAGACAACTCTTCAATGTGCAGTGATGCAAGAGAACAAACCCTGTGCTCCCTTACACCCCCTGCCAGCCACTTCACACTCACTCACACACACTCAGACACACACACACTCAGACACACACACACACACACACACACACACATTCAAGCCCGCCCCCGCCTGGAGCAGTTGCTCCTAAATCTGTTCCAGGCCCCTCCCCACACTCATTAGCATATGTAGACAATAATGTTTTTGTGTGGACGATACCTGCTTTACAAGTAGCAGATTATTGTGTACGGCCAGTGTTAACACAACAAGTACAAGCCCTGGGTGTCTGAGACCATGCCATAGCCAGTGAAGAGCCAGCGACAGCTGCTGAACCACACCGCGCATACAACACGCTATGCTACACAAAGACAAGCTATGCCCAGCAGGACTGCCACACACATGCACACACTATACCCACTAAAAAACACACTCGCACACACAGCCGGGCGCGCGCGCGCGCACACACACACACACACACACGCATGCACGCACAAACATGCGAGTGTGCACACATGCATAAGCACACGTGCACGCGCACACACATGCACTCACACACACACATACACACACATCATATCATCATTACTCACTAGATGAACAGTGTAACCTTTACACATTAGATAAGTGTCCTGACTTCAGAAGAAGAGGAGAGAGAGGGGTGAAAAAGAACTTACTCTACTCAGTTCTCACAACACACAAAAGTACACACAAGAGCACTTACTGTACTCAACACAAACTACGCACTTTCACTAGGCATCTCACATGCACACGCATACATATTAGACACACACACACACACACACACACACACACACAGATGTACTTTTGGTATAATTACTCAAAACACACAACAGACTAAAACATACCAGAAGAGAAATTGCTGACACCAGCTCTAACAAAGAACACATAACAATCCCTCATGGAGCTACTGCAACACGCAACACTCCGCGAGCTGTTACAGGATAGCCCAAATGATTTATGACAGACAGAGGAAATGCTTTGTTAGGATGATTTCATTTCGCTGCTTTTGTGAGAAAATCAACAGGAAATCAACACATCTGAAGACTTGAACGCAAGCCCTTACTTTTAAAGTCACCGTGACTCGGAACGCCACGAAAAAAAACATCTAACCCCCAAACTACCTAAAGACAGGACAGTGTGTTTCAGCTGTAATCACCATACCATGCTCCGTACGCTGCGCTGTCTATGGCAGGATTTGTCAGAGGAAGTTTCTTTCCCTTCTCTCATTTTGTTTTTCTCTTCACACTCTCATATCTTTCCAATAGGTCCCCATTACAAGAAGCCAAAATGACTAGCTAAGTTCTTCCATGCAATTTGACTTCAGTTTTACTGCAAAACTTTAAATACATCCATCTCCTATTGAAAAAAAAAAGGAAAGTTCACATGGTAATTAGTGGACATGCAGAGGAATATATTGCTCCAGATAGTTTCTAAAATTATGTATCATCCGTATGGGTTACCTTCCTCTGGAGAGATCACAGTCTTCCACAGCTATGAATCATTTCAATACTATTGTGTGTTGGGTGTTTACACGAAACATACACAGGCAATGATTAACATCAGCAAACTCTACATTTATCTCATAATTATTGAGACACAATTTGCTTATTATTCCGTATGAGCTGATTAGCATATTTACTTATTTCTATTTCATGCACTGTTATGGTAATATGTAGTACATAATAAGCGGTAAGGTAACACGATATTCATATTAAAAACATGATTTTTATTGATTTAAAATCAGGCTTGCGTAAATGACCACACTGAAGTGTGACAAACCTAAATAAATAACAACTTTTTGTTGTGTTTTTATCAGAATGAAGTTGTATTTGACATTCGTTTGATACTTCTAATTTTACTTTAAACATAAGAGACATTAAACTTCCATGATGACAATGTTTCAATATCATAAAAGCACAGTTTTTTTTGTCTGTTTAGAGTTGGGTTCATTCAATGGGATTCTGGCTCTGTAATGAGCTGTCCAAAAAGTGATATTTGCATAGTGAAACTCTATTCTTAAAATAATGGTCCAATGTACTGCTGAGAAAAAACCCTAAACTAGAATGTGTTCTGTCCTGACAGCGAGAGCATGGTCCCTGCATAAGACATCTCTTTCACCGTGTAGCCATGGTGGTCAGTTACATAAAGCAAACAGTGTGGTATAAAAGCAAAGGAAACTGACAGATATCTAATCATGTTAAACTCTCTGTGACACATCTCAAGACATGGCAGATTTACAGACTTCTTTTCTTCCACAACGGACACTGTGTGCTTTCACACGACCGAGTTCTTATCAAATCCCTGTCTTAACCAACTGTCAGCAGTGCTCAGTGGTACAACAATGACGAATCAGGAAATATAACAGACATTTCCATGTAGTTCCCACTTTTTTTTTTTTTTTCTTCCCAGAAGAGCTTTGTGTGCTAAATCGGATGGGCCAAGATTCTTTTATCTGTCTGCCTGGACTGGTCTTAGACAGGGTCATGTTTATCTGAGTCAAATAAGATAGGCCAGAATCACAGGCCTGGGTTAATGCTTGTTTTTCAGGCCTTTTCTGTCGTGAGGGCATATAATTGTGTTTGTATAGTGTTGTGTTTGACTGTAAGTGTCTGCTTTATGTCTGGGCATGCGGTTGAGCAAGATGTATCTTGAATGTGTGTGTGTGTGCGTGTGTGTGTGTGTGTGTGTGCAAGCATGCGTGCGTGTGTGTGTGTGTTTGTGTGTGTGTTTGTGCCTGTATATGCTTGTGTGCATGAATTCATGTATTTGTGCACGTGTCTATGTGTGTATGTGCATGCTTCGATGTGTGCGTAGGTGTGTGTGTGTGTGTGTTTGTGTGTGTGTGTGTGTGTGTGTATATGCGTATGATATTTGTGTACGTGTGTACATGCGTATGTGTGCGTGGACAGTAACAGGAGCATAATGACCATTCAAACACACACACACACACATACACACAGTGCTGGCTTGGCAGGCTATGTTTCCTGTAGATGTTGGTGGGGGGCAGTGGGTTGGTTGGCGGAGTTTCCTTTCTGTGGCAGGGGTAAGTCCTGCTGTGAAGACCGCTGCACTGGGGCCAGCTCCATTGTCTGTGAGGAGGATATGTCTCAGTTTCCCCAGGGGGACATACTGAGCATGACGCAAAACATTCCCCTCCACCCCAAAAGATCTGGGTGGGTTTCCCCTCCCTTTGGGGGTGGAGAGGATACAGGGGGTCCCAGTGGACAGATTCGTAGAGATTTGGACCGGGCACTACCTACATTAGCCCCAAATATAGGCCAAAGTGTAAATTTAGAATCGACTTCAAATGCAATGAAATGGAGTTTTTTTATTTGCTCCCCAACTCACCGCCCCCCCCCCCCACCCTCCCCATTGACATAATGAGGAGTTAATAGGTTCAACTCTAATGAGTATTCTCCCTCAGGAAAAATAACTTCCTCGGCCAAAAGAAAGCTTTGCAAACTCTAAAAAGTATTGTATACTCAATAATATCTACAAGTGCAAAAGTGCACGTTGTTAAAAAAAAAAGTTTGAAATATGAAACCTTCAAAATATCCGTAACCTGAAAATGGAAGCATGTTTCAGTTCTGTAAGATTTTGTGTTGAAAATGTCGTGGCTCGCTCTGGTTAGGGCCGCTGTCGTTCAAAATTCGGCTTTTAAAACGAACGACACGGAATGAACGTGACAATCAAATAACACTTGGCTCAGTTGACAGCTACAGGAAAAGAACTGTGGATGAACCGCGGCGTTAGCCTTCATTAGCCCTAAACGGTGTCTTTTGCGCTGAACCCTCTTTTTATGGTTGTTTTTCACCTCTGCCTCGTCTCTCATTTGACGCCACCATATGTGAGGGTTATGTCACCGGCCGTGACCTTGGGGCCTGAAGCTTTTGATTGGTTTTCACTGGAGGGTGGTGGGGGGTGGTGGGGGGGGGGGGGGGGCAGTCTCAGAGCACAGTCCCATGCAGTTAAGAGCTCTGCATTCCTGTCTCCACTCCATCTCATTTGACAAGCTCTAAATAGCATAGGCAAACCCTGCGTAAAAATCCAAATTAGCCCAGTAAATGTTAAAAGGCCACTGAGAAAGAGAGGAAATGCAGTTTCAGTGGTATAAGCATCCCTGATTGTCCTGAGTATGTTTAACACGCCTCTGACACGTTTCATTTATTGGATATACCTCCTGGTATATGGATGAACGTTTCCTCAGATGAACATTTAGAGAGTAGGGTCATTCGGTTCCCAGTTATGCCACTGGACTTTGGACATTTCAGTGTGAAAGATCAGGAGGAAACAAGGATATACCTGAAATGCTTTTCAGTGTACATATCCTGTATTTCAGCTGTATTTTGAAACTGGCTTTGACGTTGTCACTCAAATCTCTGAGCAGTAAAAGTAAATTCACAATTTTGTTCTGCCTGCTTGTACGTACTGTAACACACGCAGTGACCAACCACATTTCACACAAAGCTCACACACGTGAGGCATACTCGTTCACACAGTGCAGACTCACACACACACACATTGCATATTCACACACATATTGCAAACTCATACACACTACATAGTCACACCCATGTTGCAAACTCGCATACTTCCTGCAAAACTCACACATTGCTTTATACTCATACTTACCATAAGTTTTGCAGCCACGCTTTACAGGATGCTCACACACTTACTGTGCATTTACAATGCGCGCTCACACACTTCTTACAAACTTGCACATCCACTGCAGACTCACACACTCCTTGCCACTTCACACACTCATTGAAAACACACACACACACACACACACACACACACACACACACACTCACCGCAAACTCACGCACACTCACTGCCAACTCAGATTTACCGTGAGACATACAGTGACCAGCAGCGGTTCACAGGAAATCTCTCAGAAAAACAAAAAACAAAAAACGTGTTAGTCAGTAATAAGCAAATCTGGGCCGCGTGAATGCGTTGACTGTTGGGATAAGCGGGATTACGTGCAGGTTTACGGAGAGAATGAGTGAGATGTAATGTAGTCATCAGGCAGTCTGTGCTTCAATCCCAGCAGCTTTAGCATGTCAAACGAGCCATTAGCCTGATGGCTTTTATAGGTTTGAGCCTGTTCTTCTCCTTAACGCAGACACAGACGGAATGAGAAGCATGCTCTTTCAGGTCAATTAGTTGTGTGAAACGATGGCAGGAGAGAGAGAGAGAGAAAGAGAGAGAGAGGGAGAGAGAGAGGGAGAGAGAGAGAGAGAGAGAGAGAGAGAGAGAGAGAGAGAGAGAGAGAGAGAGAGAGAGAGGAATTCTGCTTCTCGACAGGGCCTGTCATTCCGACGGCACATTAGAAAGCAGTTGGGTTTCATTTTGCACAGCGCGGCGCTCACGGGAATCTTCACATTTATTCCCGTTTGTCTGACCAAGTCACCTGCTGGGGAATGCATTAGTCATTTGTAAGCACTAATACAGATCTCTCTCTCTCTCCCACACACACACACACACACACACACACACACACACACGCACATGCACTCACTCTTTCTTTCTCTCTCTCTTGACAGTTTTATTGGAGATTTGATGACAGCAGGCTGAGAGGGAAAAGGTACGCGGGACATAATCAAGTCAAATCAAATGAGAAGAATTTGATTGATGTGATTATTAGAAACGTCAGTGTAAGATAAAGACACTTGGCTTTAATCACTCTAGTGGTCTTTGGACAAGCACTGAGTCCCTTTGATCTGGAAAGCATCAAACAGAGCAAAACATCAGCGTGTCACTGTCTTAAAGCAGCCTACGCGTTTACGTGGACCTGTTGCTCAAACGTCATAAATAAAGAAAGAAACACAACAGGAGACTTGGAGAGGAGTATTAACACAAATGAATTGGTTTCCTGTTTGACATTTAGACAGATATAGCTCATTCATTTGGCTCCTGATTACTTGAATATATGAAGAAGATCTGTGTGACGTCAGTGTGCGTGCGTGTGTGCGTGCGTGTGTGTGAGTGTGTGTGCATATCTGTGCGTGTGCGTGTGTCTGTGTGTGTCTTTGCCATTGAAAAACTATCTGTGGGACCGGACCAGTGCGATTACAACACTTGTGACATTTACATTAAAAGGTCAGAGATCTCCTCTTCTGTATGTATTCACTCTCTCTATCACAGCCAGCTGTGGAGGAGAAAGAGCAGAGAGTTCACACATCAGGAAAAAACAAGACATCCCTATAGTCTAATGAGATCAAGACTAGAGTAGACAATTACCCACTCACCTATCAAGATAGATCCACGGTGCTTGGTTTCCACTTCACGCAGTCTTTAAGACCCAAGCAAACGATCACCTATCACATGCCTGATGTGACACTAACAAGTTTGCCAGTGAAATGCAACCCTGTTATCTTCAGACACATTCTGAGAGAAAAAAAAAAAGACGCGTTTAATGTTTCATAATCAATGTTCGTTTTAGCAGATTTGAAAATCTACAAAGTCCTGAAACATGTTTAATAATACAGAAGTCTAAAATTGGGCTAAGAAAAATGAGAGAGAGATTTAAATGTAAAATGAAGCTCACGCCTCTGTAATTTAAGTTTAACGATGTCCTCATTTAGCTCGGCAAATGAGCGTGCGGAAAATTTCTTCTGAAAACGGATTAATATAATTTGGTAATCATTTAAATACCAATATGGACCCACAGTGTATCTGTTGAGCATAAAATAATTTAAAGTATAAATTAAATAGCTTATTATTGCCTTTCATTTCCCTTTAGGGATTTTTCCGCACTTCTCTCTCTCTCTCTCTCTCTCTCCTTTTTCTTTTTCGTTTTATTCCTCCTCTGTATCTGTGTTCATTTCTTTGGAGGATATGAATTTGGTGCAGTGTAGACTGATGCTTGGCACAGAGGCTTTATTAAAGTGGGCTATTTAACATGGTCAGTGGTTTACTGCTTTCCACAGACATGTTTGTTTGGAAAATATAAGAACTCTGCAGTTAGGCCAATTAAAGCATGATGACAAGATGTAAACTATCTTCATTCATTCATTCATTCATTCATTCATTTATCCAACCATTCATTAATTCATTTCTTTGTCCATTCGTTTGCCTGTTTGCTCGTTTGTTCGTTCCCTCCTTCCTTCATTGATTCATTTGTTTGGTTTTCTTCATTTTTTTCTCAATTTTTTAATCATGTGTTTGATGAGCAGTTTTTCATAAATCTATATGTATCTGACATGCAGTTTTTAAATAGCTCTATATTATCTCGATGACATTAAAATAACAATCTATCTAACAATTTTTCGAACGATCCACATGCTACAGTGTGTTTACATCTTTGTAATTCATGTTCATTCTATGTCAGAAAACAATATTCTGTGTCATAATCCGTCAAATGTTTTATCCTTTGCTGTTCTTATAAATTGAATATGATCTGACCAAACGTTGTTGTGCTGTGCACTCTGGCCCCTGAGAAGAGAGCAGACATCAGTTTGTGGAGGAATGGCCTCCGAGAGGAGAGCAGACATGAGGCTGCAGAGGAATGGCCTCCGAGAGGAGAGCAGACATCAGTTTGTGGAGGAATGGCCTCCAAGAGGAGAGCACACATGAGGCTGCAGAGGAATGGCCTCCGAGAGGAGAGCAGACATGAGGCTGCAGAGGAATGGCCTCCGAGAGGAGAGCAGACATGAGGCTGCAGAGGAATGGCCTCCGAGAGGAGAGCAGACATGAGGCTGCAGAGGAATGGCCTCCGAGAGGAGAGCAGACATCAGGCTGCAGAGGAATGGCCTCCGAGAGGAGAGCAGACATGAGGCTGCAGAGGAATGGCCTCCGAGAGGAGAGCAGACATCAGGCTGCAGAGGAATGCCTATGTGAAAGCTGAAGGAGGCCAGGCAATCCGGCAGACCAAACTTTGTTTAGACGTATCCTGAACAGAGGTCGCATCCAGGCACAAGTGTGTGGTGTAAAGTGACCTGGGGAAGCAGAGAGCAGAAAGAGAGAGAGAGACAGAGAGAGAGAGAGAGAGAGAGACAGACAGACAGACAGAGACAGACAGACAGAGAGAGAGAGAGAGGGCCTCAAAAAGAGGGATGACGTAAGTATGGAGGTATGTCTCTGACAGCTGCGTGGGACCCCGGTAATGTGGCCCCACTGCCGGGATCTCTGGGCCCCTGTCCTGCTGTCAGCATATCTCTCGGTTTTCAGGGATCATCTCTTATCTGGACAAATCTGTCATTGGCCAGCAGGCTCTCTCTCTGAGCGGCTTTCAAACATGCCTCCACAGTTCACACACCGCAAAACTGCCTCTCATTCACACACTCACTACCTCACTACAGAGAAAGAGACAGAGACAGAGAGAGAGAGAGAGAGAGAGAGAGAGAGAGAGAGGAAGAGAGAGACTGTAGCTGGGGTTTTTTTTTTTGTTTATTTGGACAGATGCTCTGGCTCATCTCTGAACCTGTGTCAGTGATCAAAGGAGCCGCTGATGTGGAACAGATTCATGGGACTGGTCTTATCAGGCCTGACTGAAGCCCTCATCCATCAATCTGAATCCTCGTCCATCTCGCCGCGATGACAGCACCCTAAACAGCCTGCATTAATCACCCCCCCTCCTCCTCCTCTTCCTCCTCCTCTGTCTTTCTGCCCTGTTTAGGCCAGGTGTATACCCCCAGGGACGCACTCCAGGAGACCAAGCACCCTTTGACAGCACTGAACCAATACAGAGTGAGTACACTGGAAACAGAATAACACAAACAGTTACACATGCTCCCAAAACACTGGTTGCCTCTGTCTGTCTTAGAGTACACATGCTTACACACGCATGTACACGCGCACACGCAGACACACACACACGCACGCACACACACACACACACACACACACACACACACACACACACACACACACACACACACATTCAAACACACAAATGTGATGACTCATTCACACATTCACATTGTTCCCTACTCTCTCTCTCTCTCTCTCTCTCTCTCTCTCACACACACACACAAACACAAACACACGCGCACGCACACGCACGCACACACGCACACACATGCACACACATGCACACACACACACATTCTCTTGGGACACAGGTGTTGATATTCTCCTTGCTCTGTAGCTGAAGTTACCCACGGTCAATGGTAAGCCTTATTATTGATTTCAAATGTAAAGTCAGTCATTGTGCGCGTGAGGGATGAAAGCAGAGAGGTTTAAGCGGGTTCTCTGTGTCAGCAGGGTTAAGCGCGGTAATTCACACTAGCTATTACAGCTAAAGCTTTGTACCTGAAAAGACTCAACTACAGACAAACGTCTATTAGACTTAGCCTGTCAATTTCCCTTGAAAATACTACCATCTCTCTTAGTGAACTCATTGTCAAAGCAGTTATATTTCTCTTTATTCAGTCTTTAACCAGATGTTAGAGAGCTTTAAACTCTAAACTTACTGACAAATCTGTTCTTTCATTCTTTAACAGGTTTTGGACTGGTCGTGTTGTCTATTGGATACAAACTCTAAACTTATCAACCAACCTGTTATGAGTAACTCCTCTTTGTTTTCCTGAGTGTTTCCACTTTAGATAAGTTGAAACTAAAAAATGTAGGCTGTTTTATGATTACACTTTTGATTTTTGTTCACAATTTTGATTTTGAAAGCTGCTTTATATGCGAAGGTTCAGGTCTATCGGTCACCTAACTTCATGAAATCATGAAATAACTTGTCATGAAAAATTGCTTGCCATACACTATAGATTATTTGCCTCTGTTTAAATGTTTGTAATACATTCTGTGACTTACTAAGTGATACATTTTTCATCACACACAGTGAGGGCAGTCTATAGGTACAGACTGGGTGGTTAACGGCTGGGTACATAGCAGAGGCCAGTTTGGGACAGACACTTAATGAGTATAAAGAAGAGACAAGACTAGGTAGTCAGTATACGGGTAAAAGGCACCAAGCAGTCAATGTAATGTATGTCACTGGATGGTCACAGGGTGTGTATGACGGCCCTGAACAGTTTGACGTAGCATGTGGAATAGCATCATGTTAAAGCTCTCAGAGCTCAGCCCAGCTAGCTAACAGTAGTGCTAGCCTTACACAATGAATCATCAGCAAGGCTATTTGTTAAACGTCATATCAAACCAAAAGTACGTCCTACAAAACCCAATCTACAGTCGGTTCAATCTCTCTCTCTCTGTCTCTCTCTCTCTGCTGAATAGGATATCAGTCTGAGTGATGTGACAGCTGTACTTTAGCATATTCTTGACAGGCGCGGACTCACTTCACAGGTGTATTAAAACTCCACTAAGCCCTTCTACGGAGACAATACGAATACTGCGCGGCTGCGTTCCGCTCCCGCACGAGCACGCGTGGAAATCGATGGAGAAAATATGTCAGAAAATAAGCATGCATCAGTAGCCAGGGTCAAGAACCTAATTTTCACAGGGACACCGAGGAGTAATTTGGCTGGGGAAATGTTTGTCAATCCGTTCCATTCATATAAGTAGGCTCTCTCTCTCTGTGTGTGTGTGTGCCTTAGAGAAGGGCAGGGAATGTGGCACGAGGCGACCAACCAGAACCCGTGTATTTATGGAAGGCTTTTGTGAATACATTACCCCTGTCATGGTGATATAGGCGTTGCACTTACACGCGACGCGGTGGCGGTCCGGCGAGGTGAGGGCCAGGGGAGTGGAAGAGATAAGAAAGGTGGGTAATTAGTACATTCATCTTTTTTATGATATCATTTTTCAGACGTATATGATCGCAATGTAAATTAGAAATAAGGAGGGAGCCAAGGGGGGGAAAATAGAATTCCATTTGAAGCAGGTCAATCGGCCTACAATGGGCAGCAGCAGAGGCCAAGTGTAATTTATAGACGCGTTTGTGACCCGTTTTTTTTTTTTTTTCCCTTTCTTTTCTTTCTCTCTTTCTCTCTCTCTCTCTCTCTCTCTCTCTCGTTCCTTTTCTTTCTCTTCTCTGCACCTGGCCGGCCTCTTCTGTATGCATCTTTTCTTCTGTCCAGCTGTTGGCTCTCCACTCTAAAGATAACGCCATACGCTCAAATACGCTTCATTTTCAGCCCAAAAAAAAAAAAAAAAAAAAAGAAAGAAAGAAAATGGAGGGAGGAGGGAGGAGAAAAGAGGGGGTGGGTGTTCCCCCTTTTTCTCTCTTGTGAATCTGCCTGAGCTCTTAATGGCATTCTATGGATTATTGATTTTTGATTTGGTTTTTCAGTGCAGCACGGGCCCCGTTCGAATGGCACCATTACCTCTGCAACGATTAGAGACAAAAGTTAATTATGTAATTATAAAGCCAATAACAGAGCGGCCTGGTTTACTCCGCTCTCGCTGGTTTAAACATTATCTCTCCTTTGCACATCATAAGAGACAGAATGTGAGCAGCGGAGATTAACGCCTTGGAAAGCAGATGCGGAATTTAATTCCCCACTTTCGGCTGCCCGGGAAACCATT
>NC_044496.1:6098771-6163771 GCF_902362185.1 Chanos chanos | reverse complement strand
GACCCCCTGCTCCAGGAACAGTTATTGTCAGAGAGCCCGTTGGCCATTTGTGCTAGGGCCAGCCCCATTCTTTAGTCCTCTTCAATCTCCAAGCCAGATACAGGACATCAAAGCGGGAAGAGCCGGGCATTGTGGGGCCTGGTCCCTTGACTCTCAACATGTGGTTTTGTGGCTCGGAACACCGGCACCTTTTAACCCATTCTGTCGAGATTATGCAGCGCCTTCAATTGGGCATTAGGGAAACTATAGTAACCAATAATCTGCTTGTGTCTGAATGGAAACTATGTATCTTGTCAGTGAGGAGCTGTCGGAACATCATGGTCTCAGACAAGTTCCTCGGCAGGATTTTGGCCGCGGTGACAGGGGCCCCCTTCTTTTCATGCTGACACAAAGTAGCAACATCACTCCCCCCTTCTCAGCACGCGCACGCACGCACACACACACGCACACATGCACACACACACGCGCACACACACACACACACACACACACACACACACACACACACACTTCAACCCCCACTCTGCAATGGACTCACTCGTAATGGTAATTTATATTCGACAGAAAAAAAACAACAAAACAAAACACAGTGGTCCGTGGAGGCACAAACATTTAATTATCTCAAACCAGCATTTTTTCCCCTTGTACCATGCCAACAACTGAGAGTGAGAAAATGAGACTGAAACAAATAACCAAGCCAGGCTACCAAAAAAAAAAAAAAAATCATCCCCCAAAAAACAGTCTCAAAACGCGACACAAAATACACAGTCCACTGTTGGATGACTGAGGGCCAGTGCCAGGGACATGGGAAATAAACTGGGGCATTTCTGTGGAGGAGGAGTGTGTGCGTGTGTGTGTGTGTGTGTCGGCGGATCAAGTGGCGAGGAGAGAGGCAGGGAAGATGGCCAGACAGCTTGGTGGGTCTCGGGTTCATTAAGAGGTGCAAGCAGAACTCGGCAGGGCCTGGAGGTTTGCGGTGTAGCCCCCACGTCAGATGCTGGCTTCTCCATAAGCTGGGTGTGTGAGCTAAAGGCTTTAAGAGCGAACAGACTCATTAAAACGAGGATTCCCCAGCAACTGTCGCCGCGTCTCCCGGAGAACCAGAGCACCCAAGATCTTTACCGCAACCAGGCACCAGACATGGCTTCATCGTCCTCTCTTCCCCCTTAAATACACGCGCTTTAGCGAGAGGAGATGGGGAGAGAAGCTGCTCTCTCATCCACTGTTTATTTATGCTGCCAACCCCACACAAGACACTTTCTCCCCCTTCACAGGGCATTCCTTATGTGCTTTCAGTTCATCTGCAGAGATAAAATCATGATGATGAAAATCAATATTTCAAATATTTAAGTGCCAAATAAGGAGCGGTCGTTTTCTGTTAGACCCGACTGCAGGTGCCCTCAGACGTGACCACTATCAATTCGCTGCATGTTTCATTAGCTAGCTATTAATAATTCTAACTTGAGGTGAACTTATTGCTCTGTGTTCCTGTAAAGGAAATTTCCCCAAACCACTGTTTAGAAATGGGACAGTGGGCCTTACACAGAAACCCTGTGAAAATTCGACCGTTCTGGAACATTCCGGAACTTTTGTAAAAAATTCCCCAAAGAGAACGCCATACTGCATGGGGTCACGTCGACGTTGACCTCGGCTCAGACTGGTAACTGCCAACCGTCTGCCTCCGTCTGGTTGGCATACTTGGCCATTTAGTGGGCGCTTGTGAAGATCAAATGGGTTAAGATGGCCTCTCTTAGTCAGTGGGGGGGGGGGGACGAAACATCAAAAAGGTGTAAATTTCACTAGCCCACTTTTGATTAAGTCAAGCATGAAAAGGAATGTAATACTCTCAAGTGGCAAGGGTTTACACTATTGATGCTGTTACTTCTGCTTCAGGAGAGCCAATCATGCGGTGGCTAGTTGAGCAAACTCAGACCCTGTTAAAGGAGAGGCCAGATGGAGGGCTTTTTCTGTTCCTGAAAGGACAGATTAAGGGTTCGCCTCTTCAATCCAACTCAATACTGCCTGTGTGAAATCCAGGCCCTGGCTGCCCTCCTCCTCCAAACACACATGCACACACACACACACACACATACACACACACACACACACACACACACACACACAGGCAAACACAAACAGACATCCCCGCACTTTCCAAAGCTGGTGGCTACCACCATATGGGCCTGTTTAAAATCCCCCGCTGGCTACTACAAAGCACAACAATGCAGTTTTCATAACTGCTGCTGTCCAAAAAAAAAAAAAAAAACCTCCCCACCGCCCCACCCTCCTTCCACCCCCCAAGATACACAAACACAAACATGCTCACACACTCATATACACACACATGGACACATGCCTGTGAGCCCACATACAGACACAGCCACAACCACATTGAAACATAGACACATACACAGACATGCACGTACGCGCACGCGCACACACACACACACATCATCAACACATGCTTAGGAGCCAACATACAGACTAAACTACAAACATACACTCACACACACACACACACACACACACACACACAATCACAAAACAAGCCATTGCAGTAAGGCTTGAAAATATCGGTGAGAAAAATAGCCAAACATCACAAACTCATTCATTTTCACCTCATCCCGATATGATTGGTCTGTATATTACATCTACAAAAACACTGATTATCCTTTTTTTCTTCTTCTTCTTCTTTTTTAATGCATGGAAAACAGTGCATTCAGCTTCACGTGTCCGGCCCTCCAAAATAACGCTGCACCTTCCTGCTAAATTTTGTACCAACAGCTTTTCACAAAGTGAAACTCAGCCCCTGAAATGGTCCTGCCACTATAGCAGGGACAGCAAAATGGAGTGGCTTTTGTAAGGACTTAATAGAATCTTTAACCGTTCCAACAATCCACTCCCATAGAGTTGCATTAAGTAGATATTGTAGAGGGACAATGACCTAAATAGCTCCACACCGACCTCGCTAGGCATGCAGGCAGAGACTGGGCCATTTCACACTGGAGTCTATTGTCAGGGCTCACCCCAGGTGAACATTAAATTGCAAATGATACTCTGAAAGGCAGAGAGAGAGAGAGAGAGGGAGAGAGAGAGGGAGAGAGAGAGGGAGAGAGAGAGAGAGAGAGAGAGAGAGAGAGAGTGAGAGAGAGAGAGAGAGAGAGAGAGAGAGAGAGAGAGAGAGGGAGAGAGAGAGAGAGAGGGAGAGAGAGAGAGAGAGGGAGAGAGAGAGAGGGAGGGAGAGAGAGAGAGAGAGAGAGAGAGAGAGAGAGAGAGGAAAAGGGATGAAAAGGCACTAGAGGAGCTGCTCTGACCGTGAAGAATCCAATACATCACAGCTTTAGGAGAGCGAATTCCACTTGTCTCCTAAGTATCTTATTTGTAAGCAATGCTGAGCACTGCCCCGTGGTGTAATAGAGAGAGAGAAAAAGAGAGAGAGAGAGAGAAAGACAGAGAGACCCCTGAGCATAATGACAAAGTGATAGCAATTACTTCAGCCCGTCAAATGTGGCTCCCCATCCTTTTCCTGAGGAAAATTAGTAGACTGGTCGAAAAAAAAATAAAAAGAGAGAAAGAAAAAGAAAAGAAAAAGAAAAAGGAGATGAAAAGAGAAACTTTGTTCTGACTCTGGAGTATATCTCAAACTTTCCAAAGGATTCTGGACTCTGTGTAACTCTCAGCAAATCAATAAAGCGTATCCTCTCTGCCTATAACAATCTGAGCCGTAATGACTCAGTGGATCAACATGTTTATAAAGAGCTCTCTGCAGGATCGTTTAGAACCGCCGAGCATCCGGATGAGTGACGGTAAGAGACGCCGGGCGACGGGGTGGGGGGGGGGTGGGTGGGGGTGTGGGGGGTGGCGCGGGTGTGCGTTCCCAAACGTGTCCACGCGCTGTCGCCTGGCCGGATGAGAAATTGGGCCTTTGCATATTCCCTGTCAGTGGTGGGAGAAGCAAAGGCACCCCTGAGGGCAGGGTTAGCTGCCTCTTGCCTTGCGAGCGGAGTAAATTAACGCGCGGATTAGGGCAGGCAAGATTGTGGATGACAGGCCACGGGGTGACAGACACATCAGCTGTTCCCACCACCCATATGTCTTCATGAGGAGACATGCAGTGGGGCCAAGTTAATGAGAGCAACGGAGCACAACAGTTTAGCTTGAAAATGGCTAAAGAACCCTCCTCCACTCAAACACACTCACACATGCATACACTCATACACTCACAAGCATGCACTCATACACTCACACATATGCATACACTCATACACACATACACACATATGTGTATGCACACACACACACACACGCACACACACAGGAGACATGCACGTGCTTTTCCCTGGCCCTTCCATGTTTTTCATCTCTCTCTTTTACATTGTCTTCACGTGTGAAATTGTGTCTGAAAACAAACAAAAACCAAAACAAATCTTACAACTAAAGTGCGAAACAGAGGCACTCCACGAATCCTGCGACACTCTTTAATCCTTTTTCTCCATGCAAGAACTATCTCCAGCTGTAATCTAGCACTCGGATTAGCGTAGCATATACCTGCCTGTGGGGCAGCGTGGAGGTGTTTGTGCCTTAGAAGTATAATTACCACACAATTACACTATAATTACGCACATTAATTCCTAAGGTTTCGCGAGCTCTTCCATGGGACAGAGCATGATGCCGTAATTAGCAGGAAGCGCCTGACTAGCCCCGAACGGTAAGTTCTAGAAAGCGTGCCTTGGTCCCTGTACTCTCCTGCAGATAAACAACCTCGGGCTGTAAGATAGAAATAACACATACAGCCGCAACGGCAATGGAGAGCGTGAGTCAGAGCGCACGCTATACCGTGCGGGGTGGCAAAGCATGCTGGGAAAGTCACACATATAAGGAAAAGGCCTGCGTCCATTCTGTTTTGAAAATTGGAATTTTTTTTTTTTTCCAGTGCCGCTCATTGAAATGGCTCGTGGTTTGCTCGTGATTTTTTTCTTTCTCTTCTCTTCTTCCTCTTCTTCCTCTTCTTCTTCTTCTTCTTCTTCTTTTTTTTTTAAGTGTTCTAAGCTTTGACCTCATTTACAATGCAAACCCTACTTGCAAATCCAAGTTTCAATTTAAAATATCTATCATTCAATTCAAAAAAGAAATGGGAAAGTAATTCCGACTGAATTCCACTTGGAATATCATTGGTGTCATAAATCAAAGGTGCCTCAAAACATGCTGAGTGGATGTAATTGACAGTCCTGACGCTAAGAGGCAGACCCTCTGAGCTACAGAGCCTGTGAAAATCCCTCCAGTTCTCTCACGTTATCTCAGAGGACAACCATGAAGAGCAAGTAGACAGACCTGTATAATGACAATTGAAAAAAAAAAAGAAAAAAAAAAAAGGGATATTATATTCAAAGCAAACATCCAAGCTATTTTTGATTGACAGCTATAGACTGGAAATGCAAGAGAAGACCTTAAAACTGTTAAAGGCTTTTACCAGCTCAAGAAAAGTTCATAAAAATGAATAATAACGTACCTCTTTTTCTCTTAAACATAACCATGCTGAAAACTATGACTAAGCTGAATACTCACTACAAAATTGCAATGGCCCTGCGTTATAGACAAGGCGTGAACATAGTTAAGGTTTCAGGGCCAATAATTTGTAAATAAATTGACTTAGATAAATTAATTAGCCAGATGTACGCACGTTGTAAGGGACGGTCCATAAACTCCTGAAATCATCTGTTCGGACAATGCTGGATGAAGAGCGCTAATGAAGAGCTCAGGCCCATGCATCCCTGCATTCTGATCAAGGGCACGGAGCAAAAGTTTACCTTCCCAGGACATGGAGGATAGAAAGAGAGAGAGAGAGAGAGAGAGAGAACGAGTGAAAGGATGAAAGGCTGAGCCCTGAGTCGGCCGCATAGATCTACATCCTCAGAGAGGATTACAGACACCTACTTCCAGCTTAGGCTGGACTTTTTGAAGTTTTGGATGGGAGGGAAGAGATCCCTTTGGCGGAGAGCTGTTTGATTCTGGTGGGAGTCCGTCGCTAATCTCTCCCTCCGCAGTTCTCACCTCCTGCGTGATCCAGCACAACCTCTCTTTCTCTGCTTCTTTCTCCTTCTTCCCCTTCTTCTTCTCTCTCTCTCTCTCTATCTCTCTCTCTCTTTCTCCTTCTCTCTCTCTCTCTCCTTCTCTCTCTGCAGTTCTCACCTTCAACATGATCAACCCCCCCCCCCACACACACACATCTCTCTTTCACTCCACCCCCTTCCTCTCATCCTTGGGATCATCATCCACTTGGCTGTAGGGTTCAGAGGGGGTTGGGGTGATCTTCCCTCTTCATTAATTTCCCTAAGAAGATTAGGGGTTGGTGTGCGTTTGTTGTTGTTGTTGTTTGTTTGAGCTATCTGATTTGCCTAAGCTCTTTGTTTTTTCATCTGGTTTACACTTTAATGCCTCCCATCCTCCTCCCCTCTGAAAGAGAGTCTCAGACACTGGAGGGATCAACCTGACCAACTGGCTGGAATGACAATCCAAAAAAAAAACTTATGAAACCTCACCCCTCGGCCAAGGGGAAGAAAGATCTGGAACAGTGCACCCACCCTGTCTCATTCCTTCTGGTCTGGACTTACTGATCCACTTAACCACGGACCATGGAAAATACTGCAATCAGCCTCTTATCTGGTCCTGTATGGAATCGACCAATTTTTCTGAGCGTGTTATTCTATTCTGTTGTACCTGATGCTCGTCCCTGTCTCTGTGTTTTGTTTGTGTAATATATGTTTCAGATGCTGGACTATCTATCCAAAATGGTTATCAGTTCTGTTCCTGGACATCTGCTGAGAGGCACCTTGTTCACGCTCAGTATTCGCAACTTTGTTAACTAACCATTAAATCTTTGATTAGTTGTGTCAGGAACATGTCCGAATGAGCTGTTTGGAGTAGATGTGGAGGAGCAGGGCTTTAGAAATCCTTCTCAAACACATGTCCTGAGGGTGACAGGTTGACACTAACACAGCACAGCCCAGCTCAGTCTAGCACAGAGCCAAACACAGACAGTACTGTACGCAAGCCAAAGGGCTCTGATTGGCATTCTGCACACTGCCAAGCACTGCACTGAAAAATGAGCCATCCGAACGATGCGGTCAGTTGGCAGCCCATCCCTAGAACTCCTTTAGAAATGATGATTGTTTGTGTAATCCAGGGCCTGATGGGAATTTGTAGTTGATGACCAATCAGGTGCTTGGGTCGTTCCGTCTTTTTTTTTTTTTTTTTCCTTTTTCCCAGAGACATCTCATTAGCGAGACGAACACAGGCGGAGATGCATCCAGAGGTCTGTTGGCACGGCGACGCAGATTTGCTGTTGCCTTGGACACACCTACCTTCTCATCATTATGGTGATATCAGCGGTAGTCAGGCCAATATTACGTAATTAATCCTGTTTTTTTATGGAAGCCCAGCCTGAGAAATGATTTCCAGTTGCTGGACAGAAAGAGAGCTATTATATTCTCACACCGACACTAATCGAACACTGAGGGGAGGGGAGGGGAGGGGATAGCAACTGTGGGTGTACAGTTATACTGTGATATTATAAAGTGATACAGTCTGACACAAACACATACACGTACACACACAACACACACATATATCTATACCTGTCTCCCTCTCTTTCTCTCTTCCTATGTTTATATATATATACACACACACACACACACACACACACACATATATATATATGAATTTCATATATATTAATATATATGAAATTCAACCATGGCAGGTACACATCACATTACTATGCTGAGGAAATTTAAACTAGTTTTAAAGTGGATTAGACTATTTCACAAACACATTTGCACTTTATTGAAGCCTTAATCCCAGAAATAATGTTAAAGATAAACAAACCTTAAATTTTTTAAGTATTTATGAAATGGTTTCGCACAGCATGGTTCCAGTTTACCCATTTCCACATGTTCACTTTAAACCTTCCCACAGGCCGAATGAAACAATTTCAATGCATTAGTATCACCAAGGGCACGAGAGGGCATTTGTACACAAGAGACCTTATCCCAGTCCCCTTCCCACATGCAAACAGACACACACACACACACACACACACACACACACGCATGCACTCACGCATGTACACACACCTCTCTTTAACTGCAGGCCTTTTCATTAAACTCAGCTTTCTCTACACATACAGTGTTCCTATCTGTGCCACACAATTCCAAACAATTAACCGAACAAAGCCAAATGTAATAGGTTGATAAGGGGCCCTTGGTCATAAGGCTTTGGCTAACCTTCATGGTTCTGTTTGTCTCTTTGTGTGGACAACAGCGGGAGATGCCATCAGACCCAGCAGCGGGTCGGACCGTTGTCTGGCCTCAGATCGGACCCCGTCCCCGTTTGGAGTATCTCGATGATCAGGGTGAGGAGGGCGCTCGTGAAACGACCTCGCTAATGGAACAGGGACGGCCGCCGCGTCTCAAAACCAGATCAGACGGCCAGGGTCAAATCCTCCATCCAATAAGGTCAAAGCAGACCTCTGCGTCGGAGTTCCTACTCGTCGGACAAAGTAAAATTCTTTGGCATGCCAAGGAGTAACGAGGAGCGTGAGAAGTGCTCGTGTGGAAAAACGCTTGGCTTCGTTTTTTTTTCTTCGTACCAGCCAAACCTTTTATGTTTCATACAAACCAAAACAGAAACAAGAAAACAACTGTTATGACCAGAATGAAACCTCAAAAATGAACAAAAGATGTTGGCTGCATAAATAAAGTCTAGTTTCATAAGTAAGTATGTCAACAGGCCAGCCCTGATCATGGAATGGAAAAAACAAGTAAGATAAAAACCTGAGTGTGCATAATTTGCCTGAGGGCTTTTAATGGAACGACTGTCTCTGCGTATTCTTATCAGTATAATAGAAACCGTGGCAGAGAGAAGCATTAATCCAATCATCCAAAATGAGTTTCCAACAAGAGCTTCAGACCAGCCTGCCAAATGAATGGATTAAACCATCCATCGTTTTTAAGTGAGTCGCTATAAAACATGGTGTTTTTTTTGTTTTTCTGTTCCCTTTTTCTTTAGTTTTGTTGTTTTGTCCAACGCCTTAAAAATCTGAAACATCATCCTGACTACTGGTGTAATATAGTTTTTCACACTGTGTTGTATCACGATATGCTATGATATGGTATGGTATGGTATGTTATGGTACAGTACGGTACGGTACAGTTTGGTATGGTATTGTATGGTATGGTATGGTGTGGTGTGGTATGGTGTGGTGTGGTGTGGTGTGGTGTGTGATATGGTATGGTATGGTGTGGTGTGATATGGTATTGTATGGTATGGTGTGGTATGGTTTGGTTTGGTTTGGTTTGGTTTGGTTTGGTTTGGTATGGTATGGTATGGTATGGTGTGGTATGGTATGGTATGGTTTGGTATGGTATGGTATGGTATGGTATGGTATGGTATGGTATGGTATGGTATGGTGTGGTATGGTATGGTTTGGTATGGTATGGTATGGTATGGTATGGTATGGTGTGGTGTGGTGTGGTGTGGTGTGGTGTGGTGTGGTATGGTATGGTATGGTTTGGTATGGTATGGTATGGTATGGTTTGGTTTGGTATGGTATGGTATGGTATGGTATGGTATGGTATGGTATGGTATGGTATGGTTTGGTATGGTATGGTATGGTATGGTATGGTATGGTACGGTACGGTACGGTTTGGTATGGTATTGTATGGTGTGGTGTGGTGTGGTGTGGTGTGTGATATGGTATGGTATGGTATGGTGTGGTATGGTATGGTTTGGTTTGGTTTGGTTTGGTTTGGTTTGGTTTGGTATGGTTTGGTATGGTATGGTATGGTATGGTATGGTATGGTATGGTATGGTATGGTATGGTATGGTATGGTTTGGTATGGTATGGTATGGTATGGTACGGTACGGTACGGTTTGGTATGGTATTGTATGGTGTGGTGTGATGTGGTGTGGTGTGTGATATGGTATGGTATGGTATGGTATGGTATGGTATGGTATGGTATGGTGTGGTATGGTTTGGTATGGTATGGTATGGTATGGTATGGTATCAAGATGTCACTCTTTATTGCTGTTGTTACCCGTCATGCAGTCTAATTACACGTGAGACAATGGGGCTGCCGGACCCAAGCGAGGAGCAGAACATTTACATTTGAACGTGTTCTCAGTGGATTAAACACATACAGACTGTTTTAGTGCAGGCCCAGTGTACTTTTTCACACTGACTGACCATAACATCCTGGGCTTCAAAACCGCTGTATGAACGCTGTGGAGGATTCTGTATGTACCAGTCTTCACTGTGAGTGTGTTTACAGTAAGGGAAGAGCACTTCACAGACTTAGATCAAAAAGAAACATTCATGTAAATGTCTTTTACAGATGAACTGAGCTGTGTGTTTAATCAAATTGTATGCTTTTGCAATGCTTAAGCCTTTATACTTTTTTTTGTTTTTTTTATCTGATGTGCATATGTCTTTTATTTGTATACATGCGTGATGTAACCACATTTTAACATACTCTCTCTCTTTCCCCCTCTTCGTGTGAAATTGGGCATTTCTCTGTGTGGATTTATGCACACATGTGATACATGACATGTTTATTTATGTGTACATCCGCTGTAATCTGTGTGTTGTCCGCTCTTTCCCTTTTTAGGGCCCCTGTAGTACTGAGCCATTGGACCCTGGAGGGCACCCCTGTGGGGGTGCATTGTGAGTGTATGTGCGTGAGCGTCCGTGTGTGTATGTGTGTGTGTGTGTGTGTGTGTGTCTGTCTGTTTGTGTGTGCCTGTGTGTCTATATGTTTCCATGTGTGTGTGTGTTTGCGTGTGTCTGTATGTGTCCGTGTGCGCGCGCGTGTGTGTGTGTGTATATGAGAGAGAAAGAGAGAGAAAGAGAAAGAGACGCCGTGAGCTCCCCTGACAACCCTCTCCTTTCCGGTCCTGTAAATTTGGTAAAACTTCATGGAAATTCAATAAGTGTTACGGCTCTGTGTTCGTGCTGTGAGGTTTGAGATCGCCGCTGCAAGGCACGTGTGTGATGCTTCACAACCCGCATCTCTCCTCCGCCTCCCCCACTCCTCTTCTTCTTTTTCTCTTTGCTCTTCCTCTTTCTCTCTCTTCTCTTGTCTAGAGGTCTCTTCTCAGTGCTGCAGCAGAAGGCAGAGAGACAGCGATGACCCCAGGCCTATGCTACTTAAGCCAGTCTAGAGTCTCTATGTCCTGGGGAGGGGTTGATTTCAGGAGCTCAGCACCAGGGTTTTCCTTTTCTTTTCTTTCTTTCTTTCTTTCTTTCTTTCTTTCTTTCTTTCTTTTTTTTTTTTTTTTTTTTAAACTCCCCCTCCATCTCTCCTTCAAACACATCTCTATCCATCTCTGCCCCTCTGCTGCCAGATAAGTGAAAGCTTTGAGTTAAAAGGACAGCCAGTCTCATTTGAAATCTCGGCCTTTTCTCTTTCTGTAGGGTTTTTACTCTCTCTCTCTCTCTCTCTCTCTGTCTCACTGGTGTCTTTATTTCATCCTGGTGACAGTATTTTGCCTTGTGCACCATGCTGACTGCATCTTCTCTGCCGTGACATCTAAATAGGCTCCGCGGTGCTGGTGGGTAACGGAGAGAGCGCGAGTCTCCGCAGAGCTGAAAATGAGGCACAGAGAGAGCGGCCTTATGGGAAAGTCCAGAGTCTGATCCACGCAGTGAAATGACAGGAGGGGCTCAGGAGACGGGGTCACTGGATACATTAATGAGGCTTAATTTATAGACTGGCCTTACACTGTGAGATAAATGCACCGACACATTACCAGGTCTGGTACCGTGTACTGGGGATCTGTGTGTGTGTGCATGTGTGTGTGTGTGTGTGTGTGTGTTAGGTTTCAGACAGTCTAGGTCAGGGGGCTTATAAACAACAGGTGGGGCTGAGTGATAGAGGACTGAGAGGGGTGGGGTGCTAGGTGACAGAGAGAGAGAGAGAGAGAGAGAGAGAGAGAGAGAGAGAGAGAGAGAGAGAGAGAGAGAGAGAGAGAGAGAGAGGGAGATGAACAGTTCAGTCGTTACAAACAATCAGATATATGACTGATAATACTGATCTGTATAAATTTCATAATGAATTGGTCTGCTGGTTTGCTCCAGTACCGTGTTCTGTTGCTACAGTAAAAACAGGCAACTATCAAATCATAAAAACCACGTTCTAAAATGGGTGCAGAGATTTCTTTAAATGTAAACACTATTCTTACTAAAATGCCAGTGTTTTTGTAGCTTGACAGATCAGAAAGTGCAAAGATGAGTAGACATTTCTTGAGGATTGATGACACATGATGTAAGTGATCTGACATTTACTTTGTGTGTTTATTTAGAGTTCTTTATCACTCAGCATTCACACGTACCTATGACAGAGCGCGGATCAGAGTGAAGGATAAGACTCCAAAAGATGAGACGTTTTCATACTTCTCTCTCTCTCTCTCTCTCTCTCTCTTTGTCCCTCTCTCTCTCTTTCTCTCTCTCTCTCTTTCTATCTTGCTCTCCCTTCCCCCCACTGATTAAGTATTTGTAAATTAACATTCATCTTTTCATTCATCTTTCCATATCCATTTTTTGTATTTATTTATTTAATTTTTGCCTTCTGAGAGTTATGGGACAATAAGGAAGAGATTGTACTCTGTGTGTGTGTGTGTGTGTGTGTGTCTGAACAGACAGCAGACAGCAGACAAAAAATACTGAAAGCTCAGTGGAGGATGTTTGGCTTTGTAATTTCACCCTTGAAATCTGTGATTACAAACGGGACAACTTTTTTAATTTTCTCCTTTGTCTGGACTCCACTTGGCTGACAGTGTGCCCCATGAGCAAGGCCTTTTAATCAATCACTGAGATAATCAAATGTCACTGGCTATCTGCTCCATGTAATTACTTTTGCAATTAAAAATCAATCTCCAGTCACCTCGTCTAATTGGAAGGATGGGCAGATCTTCATCTAGATTGATTTTATAATACATATTGACTTCAAATGCCATAATGTTGCCATATTCCTCCATTTTCATGCTGTGTGTGTGTGTGTGTGTGTGCGTGCGTGCATGCGTGTGCTTGAACACAAAGAAACCAGGGAAGGTGTGTGTGATAGAGGGAGACTTTCTGTCGCTCTTTGATCCAGAGGGACAAGGGTGCTGGTCTGAGGAACGATTCAGCCCTTTTTTTCCCCCCACTAATGACAGCCCTCCTCTGTACCCCTACCTCCCCTTCCAGGACAAACGACACACCAATAACCTGAGTGACAGTCCACAGCCATTAAAAAGGCATCTGTCCCAGACTACAGCTCATAGAGGCAGGCAGAATAACAGATAGAGGGGCCTGCACCCATATAAAAACCTAATCCATAGCCCCTGTAATAATGATGTTGGGGGACAGGCGAGAACATGGGGGTTTTAACGTAATATTGACATCCTAACCTGTGTGACTCCCCGTACGTGGCACCAATCTCATCGTCGTGCGATACATCATGACGTCCACAATGCCTGTCAGTGGAGAAATAAACACATACAATCTGCCCCGTCTCTCTCTTTATGTGGCTATTGCTTTCTTTCTACTCTCTCTCTCTCTCTCTCTCTCTCTCTCTCTCACACACAGACACACACACCTATCTGAGAGAACTGTATTTCTCAAAAACAGTTCGATATGTCTCTGCATATCTTAAGTTGTTTGTTTGTCTGTGTATATATTTGTGTCTGTGTTTATGTGTTTTTATCACTGCCCTCTGAAATATTTCAGTTCCTAACAGCAGAGTCTGCTTATTCAGGATTACCTGAAGGAACTGACAGTCTTACACACACACACACACACACACACACACAATCAACAGGGGCACATGTTATGGGTCAGTGGGATCCTCTCGAGTCTTGAGATGGATTGTGCGTACAAAAATATCCACTCCATACTTATGAGAAGATTAACAAAAGCAACAGGGGACACAAGAAAATACCAATAACTGTCCTTCCTGTGCCAAATATGAATGTTTATTTATGTGAAGAGAGTGTCTCATTTGGAGTGAGGTGATGTGTATTGTTAAACAGACACAGTCCATAACACTGATGATAGGCTTATGTTAACAGAACTGACTGCCCATAGAGCTTTATAGTGTGCATAGATCTACTTTAGTCATAGTTAACCTGATTACCACATGGATCCAAACCCACATCACTCAGCTCTGACAAAGACAGAAACACGGAGCGAGAGAGTGTAAATAAAAACCGTTCCGTCAAAAAAAGTGGTGAAGAAAGATGAACCCATATTACAGTGTGTTTTTTTCTCTGTGCAGACATATGTGTGTCTCTTCCTTTCTTTTTTTCCGAGGTCGAGGGCAGACCTGTTAAGTAATACTAAAAACAAAACCAATATTATGCTGGTTGCCCCCCCCCCCCCCCCCCCCCCCCCCCCCCCGTCCCCTCCCCACCATCCTTGCTTCAGCGCCAACTGGGCTTGTGCGGGGCTGGAAGTGGCGTGCAGTGGATATTTCCCTGTGCGTGTAGAATAATAGCGACGGCGCTTATCGGCGTTAGCCCCCAGCCACCTCCAAAGGGAAGCAGAAAAGAGGCGCTGAAGCCAAACGGTAATTAATCACCGTGGAGTGGGTCCTGTCACATCCACAGCTCTTTTGAACTGATAACGCCGCCCGACCCAATTTAGCCTGATGGAAATGTGATTTCTCTTCACCTCCGGCTACACGGGGGAGAAAAGGGGGGAGAAACACCAAATATGTTTAGCACAACCGGTGGATTTTAATGATAGCTTTTGCACCTCCTGAGTCTGATGGCCTTATCAAGTCAAAGTGTCCCGATCAATAGTGTTTCTCTACGGCATTCCTGAAATAGCTAACTCCATCTTCACCCTTCCTTTAAAAACCACCACCTCTCTCTCTCTCTCTCTCTCTCTCTCTCTCACTCTCTCTCTGTTTACTGGCACTTTTCATACATCTGACTCTTGACTCTCAAAGGATCTCGACGACAAGGACACAAATTGTGTTCAGAGATTCAAGATGGATCCGCCTTTTATAATTCATTTATAAACCTGTTTAGGAGTTTAGTTGCGTTTTAAGGACGTATCATTGCTTTATTTATCAAATTCATATCTGGACAAAACCCTGTATAGGCCATTTCAAACTCTTATGTATTCAAAGAATCTGAGATTGGTTGAAGGGGATGTCTCTATTTCAAAGGTAAAGAAATTCGAGGATGTGGACACTACTGCTACCTGTTTTCTTACAGTCAAAACTGTCAATGGAGGGATTGAGATGGGGTGTAGATTTACCATGTGAATCCCTGTTTGGAAAACACAGCTGACTGACTTTAAACAGATAGCATCTCAAGCTATGACTTGGACTATTGTTGACATGTCTATCAGTCATCTTCTCTTATGCTGGTAAGATGCGGGTTTACCTTCACATCGACACAGGAAACTTAAACAAAGTTTATGTCTTGTCTGACGACATCAAACGGTATTGTGGCATCGAGCCTGACATGCTTTCAGTCAAGTGTATTAAGGAAAACGGTTTACATATATAAAAAAAAAAAAACAGAATAGGAGGTAGGGGCTGTCAAGGATTTTTTGGAAGGTCGAATTTTAAAATGTAGATAAGTAAGTGTGTGTGTGTGCCTGGTGGCCTGAGAACTCTCTGACATGCTGAGGTCATGACTGTTTTGTCTAACTGTGGGTGGATGTAGCTAAATGATGATGTTTTAGACTGAAGGTTTTTGACCGTTTCGGGACCTAGCCCGAGACCTAACTCAAACACACCGAGGAATGCTTTCTTCCATTCAATACTTTTTTTTTTTTTTTTAAAGCCAACTTCCACTCGTTTATTTGTAGGTTGTGTGTCAAGTATGAGTCAGCGTGATGATTCTACTCAACCTGTCTTGATAAGTGGAGCAAAAATACAAACACTCCACTGACAGAGAGAGAGAGAGAGAGAGGGAGAGAGAGAGAGAGAGAGAGAGAGAGAGAGAGAGAGATGAAAGACATGCCGCTGCCCCAGTCAGCTTTATCGTCTGACTGGCACAAGAGGGCCAGACCCCGTGGCAGGTTCAAAGTCTCTCAATACAATATCCATGGTATGACTCTTGCTGAAAAGAAAGCGTTGAGAACTATCTAACAACCTGAACAATGACCTGTTTGTCTATCTGTACCACATTATTCCTCAAATATCTTAAATGATTACTACTGACAATAAAACAGTTCCAAAAGGCACCTCCACATCTGTATAGATGTATCTCCAATGTGAAATGCATCTAAGAACAAATTCATACACTGAAACCAATTAAAAGAGTAGTTGCAGATGTATTTAAAACATATAAAGATGTGAACTGGACAATCGTAATTTTCAGCCTAACTCTTCACTCACATGTCTTTGAAGGTAAAATATTTGGCAGGTGAGAAGTGAATGGCTTTTTATTGCAGTGACATATAGTCAATACTTAATATAGTGCGGACACCCTGAGGCACAATAGCAGACTCTGGTGTATAAAGCAAGTCAGCTCCTTCTGCTGCCCTCCTACTGTAAAGATGACCTCTCCAATAACAGCACTCCATTGCATTTCTCTCTCCCCAAAGACTCTTACAGCAAAAGGCTAAACTGCACAAACGTCTGCCTGCAACACTCTCCCAAATCTCTTCCTCACAGACATGGAAACGTACAAACGCACACATACACACGAGCACATATACACACACACATGTAAATGTACAAACACACACACACACACACACACACACACTCACACACACACACACACACACACACACACACACACACACACGTGTGCGTGTATACACTTACACACAACACACACATACTCACAGTTCAGTTATGCTTATTACTGTTGAGAGGAATATTACCCATAACCAGAGATATCATGGAAAAATCAGAAAAAAATGTTATGGCATGCATTTCATCCCTTTGTAAAATTGCATCCCCAGGTCATTGACTAAATAATTAGGCGATTGAAGTGACAGATTAAAGGCAGATTGGAAGTGACTAGGAAAGCAGGATAATGTTTCTCTAATCAGTTTGGTCTGAGAAATACAGATTGTGAAATTTTCCAGCTACTTCCTTAGAAAAACGCATTTCACTTCTGATTAAATCTGATTAGCGCACTCAAGGCACAGGGGTTGGGAGGAAGAGGAGGGAAGAGCAGAACATTGGAATTCTCTGAGCGTTCTGAAACCTCAGCCTCATCGGTAGAGACACTGATGTCATTGCGAAATCAGTGCCGCTCCAGTTCTCTTTCAGAATGTAAACCCTGACACGAGAGCTCTGTCTCACACCTGCTGCTCACATAAAGCAAGCGGAGTCCAAGCAAAGGCAATCAGATGTTTATCCAAAACAGACCCAGTCTTTGACACTCAACCTCTGTGTCTACATAACTCTATAATCTCGCCACAATATGAAGCATGTAAAACGGGTTACAAGGATTCCACATTGGAGTACTCCAAAGTCCCATTGGGGGGCATTCTGTCTCAGCCACCGTAAATTAAATCGATACATTTCTAAGCGCTGTGTACAAATTTACTATTTGTTTAGATCTGTCATCATGATTAGGAATATTTTTTGACGTACATCAAAACTTTTTAAGTCATTTCAGAATGCTAGAAAGCTCTGCAGAGAGCATTGTTTTGCTGGTGTCAGTATCCTTGAGCTGAGTTCAGAGGACAAGTGTTTGAGGTGGGTGAGAAATCTGACATGGTTGGATTTTTAAAAAAATTTTTTTTTTATTTTTCTTAACACATTATAACAGAAACTTTCATTCAGTGAGAATGTGAATATCTATTCATTTTGTTTCTTGAACAAAATCAATTAATAGAATCTCAAATGCCACATTTGACTATGACATGAATAAAAAGGAAGAAGTTGCAGAGAGACAAAGTGCATTTCAATAGTGGATTTAATATGAAAAAAAACAAAAACAAAAACAAAAACAGGGGAGAGTTGGTGTAAATGTAAATGACAAGACAACCAAGACAAAAGAGAGCGAGAGAGAGAGAGAGAGAAAAAAAAAGAGAGAACCAAAGGCCTCCACATAGCCACATACGGGAAAAAGAAAAGAAAAAAAAAAACGAAGGGATTATTCATTTCTCGGCCCATTACAAATGAAGAGGATGCAGGATTTACGCGGGTTACAAACTCTCCAATAAAACTGTTCTTCTGTTATGCCAGGTAATAGTTTTTCGAGCAACTGCATTAGTGCGGGTTAAATGCAGAACAGATGTAAGGTATAAAGTAGAGTGCGATCAAAGCGTGAGCTCTCAGGGCAGATACACAGGCAAATGATGATGAATGACCCTCTGCAGAATTGTAAGAAGCACAGAAATGTAGCGAAGTGCTAGGGTAAGGACTGGACGTGGAAACCAGGGGTGGACGCCAGGGAGCGAAAAACAAATGTCCAAACTCATCGGGATGATTCGGAGCAGAAGCCCTGAGCGATTAAGTCCGTACAGGAGGAATTTCGATCGGGACAATGTGTAATCGATTTGACGAACGGCGCTAAGATCATTGTTGGTGATCTCAGGGCAGGGATTCGGCCTGTGAAAGTTTCTCTCTCCCTCTCTTTCTCTCTCTCTCTCTCTCTCTCTCTCTCCTTCTCTCTCTGTCTCTCTTTCTTTCTCAGGCCCTGGATGACATCATCACGGAACATATTTTTCACCTTTATCTTTGAAAGATATACTGTCCATGTGTTGGAGTATGCCGGAGAAGATCAAAGGCTTAGCAGTGTTCTGGCACAAAATTCAATTGAAACATGATTTCTGCTCAGAAAAATAATCTGTTTGTTTCAAGATGTTTTCCTTTACATGTCTGACTCAAATACATTTACACAATTCAAAACTTGCCTTGTTTTCTTCAGCCAAGATACAAACTTCGTGTGACGGGCATGGAAAAAAAGAACAAATTTATGGATGGCACGCTGATAGATTTGCAAAGTTATTCCGTTCACATTATCATCACAATCTTTGTCAATTTTATATCCAAAAATGTTAACACACACACACACACACACACAAACACACACACACAAAAGCCAAATTATGCAGATGTGTTGTACAAACAAAAACCCTCTCTCTCTCTCTCTCTCTCTCTCTGTCTTTCTCCTGAAGCATGACTTTAACATAACGAGCAGACATTAGGGATACATGTTTGTGTACCCTCTCTTTAATGATCTATGTCTACCTAGCACCTGTCCAGCCAGGGCAGGACAGAGCTCCTGGTCGCATTTCAGGGCCTGACAGCGGGGGGGGGGGGGGGGGGCGTTGGCTTGATAAATCACCGCTCCATTACTTTGCCTTTAGTATCTGTTTATGCGCCTACAAATTGAAACCCCACGGGCAAAGGGGCTTTACTGAAGCGCCAATGCTTCGGTCTCCCGGACTATTAGTTCAAGGTGGGGTGAGTTTAGCCGGGCAGCCCTGCACTGGCCTCCCCACCTCCGTGTTGTGTCTGAGCCTGCTGTGAGAGAGAGGCACAGACATATGTAAGCAATAAAACCAAAGGGCCTACGTCTACCATGGGCTGGAGGAAAGGAATGCAGAACCAAACTATAAAATAATAACGGGGCAATGGGGGTGTGGGATGGGATGGAGGGGTAGTGGAGAGGGTTTTTTTTTTTCTGGGAGGGGTGCATAAGCCAGACCCATCTGTAGCTTTGCCCTCTGCTGACCCCCAGACAAGCTGCTAAAGGCTGGGCCTAGAAAAACGGGGCTGGCCTGGCACGAGATCAAACGGCTGACGGCTAAAGGGCAAAGGGCAGTTTGACCTGGGTGCTAAGCTCTGGCTAAGCCTCTTTAAGCTAGGAGAGAGAGAGAGAGAGAAAGAGAAAGGGAAAGAGGCAGGGAAAGGTGAGAGTGAAAACGAGTGAGAGTTTGTAGAATATTATCATTTACAGCTTCCTTCAGCTCTACACGAAGTGATCAAAGCAGGAGGAGGAAGACGAGCTACAAGAAAGGAATGTCGACAGTAAATATGGATCTGCTTGAGTCGGGAGAGATAACATCAGCCAAGCTGCGTGGAGTGATCGCGTGAGAGGATCACTTTCATGTAAAGCTAATAAATCAACATCCCCAAAACCCTGTTTTAAAACGAGCTTTTCATAATCACCCAAAATAAACTACAATCAGGAGACAAAGACAGACAGTTTAAGTCCGGGGGCGTTTATCTGCTTTAAACAGATTTTTATTTCCTCTTTAGAAGCCACCAACTTAGCGGTAGCTTGTCAACACGCTGACACCATTCTTTCAAATGAAACGTTAATGTGTTGATCTGAGCGAGCGACGCTAGCATCTACTCACGAAATATGAGATTTGATCAAAAGGCCGTTTCAGTGTGGCGCATACCTCCACAAATAAGCAGAAATCTTCAGAGGCTTATGCATAACAAGGCTAACAAACAGACTACACCTACAGCAAGAGGTAAGGATATCAACAAAGTAATGCAAACATTACATTCAGAAGAAAAGAAGAGAGGAACCAAGCAGAAGAAAAAAAAGGGGGGGGGGGAGGGAGAGACAGAAAGAGAGAGACAAAAAGAGAGTAGAAGAAAAAAAAAAAAAACTTTCAAAACTGCAACTGATCTTTTTTAGAGGAAACAGACAAATCCCACAATGCAACGAGACAGGAAATACCCACTGAGAGAGTAGCATTCCCAAGTGGTCTCCGTTAAGAGAATGCATGAAATGAGTAGTGACACGGCGGTGCTTGGTCAACAAACGCTGAATGATTGATGAAGACAAACCGTCAGGGTGAGGGCCAGTTGTTAGCTTTCCCTGAGAGATGCCATTTCTCTGTAAACCCCCTACTTCCACTCAGAGATAGGGAAACGGGCTGTCTGCCTGTTCCTTTCGGCTTCAGCCGGGCTACGGAGGGTTCCGCTTTCGCGCTGAGTCTGTTATCGCTTACTCCAATTTGTTCCCAGAAAAAAAAATAAATAAATAAACCGATCGAAAATAGATACGACAAAACGCAGGCACTTTTACCGCAAGTAACATAAACTGCGTGCAGTGTAAACCTTTCAGTCTGAGGAAAGAATGAGGAAGCTGATGGAACGGTGTTGAATTGGGTTTTATTCAAATGAAAAAACAATTATGGATAGAGCTTAAGGTGATAAGTCAGTTGACTTAACTAAGTAAGTAAGTACACGAGCAGAGACACACCCAAACACACACACATACACACCTTCACACACATATCAAATGATGTATACATAAGCTGGTCTGTGCACAGGTTGCTTCATACTGAGTCATTCAATAGAGCTGCACCTATAAACATGTCCTCCTATTCATTTGTATGGTAAAACCTGTTCACATTTAAAACAGAGGATCAAAAGCAAAGAGGTGAGCAAATGATTGTCTTCCCACACACAAATGACAGTTGACATAGTAGATTAGAAACGATGACAGCTGAATGTCAAGTGATCGAAACCTCACAGAGTAGTAGCACAGCCAACAAAAATCAGCCAATAAGAGCAAAGGCATTCCTGATCATGTCATACAAGTGCTTTTGCTGAAAGAGTCTGAATGGGAAAAGTAGGGCAAACTAAGCGGAGGTCACAAACTGTAGTCTGTTTTTTTGGGGGGGCTTTATTTATGATAAAGTGTTTTTTTTTCTTTGTGTTCTGAGTTAAAGGACATAAACATGTAGGTGAACATAAGAAAGAGCGTTTTTACTGACTGGTTTGTACCTGTATGTTTGCATTTTGACCACAAAATTCTCAGTTCAACAAATATGAAAGTGGTCTTATTTGACATGACAGTTACTCACAAAGATAGTCAGCCTATGTCAAGCTGAGAAAATAAGAACTAAAAAAAATATATATATATAATACAACACATATTATCAATTCAAGGATTTTGTTTTTACAGAGGTTTTGTAAACAATAGCCATACGCAGAGGAATAAAGGGAAAAAAAAGTTTCCGTTTTCTGTGAAGAAATAAAACTGATTTTTTTTTCCCTCCGTTTTTGTTTGGCTGATAGAGGATGTTCTCAGATGGTATTTCATAGTGGAATAATAGGAATCTAACATCACACAAGCATGTTCTCGTCTTTAAACCTGAGTAGGGAAGACACCCAGAGAAACACAAATAGCAGTCCTTCAGAAGCGGAACTGCCTATCTGCACTTGGCACTGACATGAAAGAAGCCTCTCTTCTCCTGAAGTGTGTGTACTCATATGAATGCACACTGAGTCTCTCTCTCTCTTTCTCTCACACACACACATGCACTCACATGCTCACACGCGCAATCTCCCTCTCTCTCTCTCACACACACACACACACACACACACACACACACACACACACACACACACTCACATGCTCACACACACAATCTCTCTCTCTCTCTCTCTCTCTCTCTCTCTCTCTCACACACACACACACAAACACACACACGATCTCTCTCTCTCTCTCTCTCTCTCTGCAGGAAATAGGCCTGTTGAGGAGAGCCAAAAAAGAGGCATTTTACTGTCAACTAGAGGTCAGGTATGTGAAAAACAGTGACCTGCCTATTAAAAGTATAAATGACAACACAGCAGAAAATCATTCAGAGCATCCACAAACTACCTGTTCACATCTCCAGCACTGACAACACATTGTGCTCATTTCAGTGGAAGCATTTCTATGAATGTTTTTGCAATTTATCCACAAACCGACAAAGACGAGAGCTGTGCAGCCAAAGTCTTATTGTCCCTTCCTCATTTCATTTTTTTGTTAGTATCAAGTGAGTAGGATTTAAAGAGAGAAGAGAAGAGAGGGGAAGAGAACGGAAGAGGAGAGAAGAGGAGAGAAGAGAAGAGTAGAGGAGGAGAGAAGAGAAGAGAAGAGAAGAGAAGAGAAGAGAAGAGAAGAGAAGAGAAGAGAAGAGAAGAGAAGAGTCCGGGCCAGACCGACACGCAGAACAACAGTGAAAATGAGGCCTGATTCTTGGCCAGAGCCGCTGAGGCGAAGATAAAAGAGAATATTAATAGTCTCTGCATTTACATGGCCTGAGTGGATGTTTATGTTGGAATTTGCTGCTTATGTGTGAACATTCAACAACTGTAAACAGTGCCATTCAAGTCTCATTTCCCTTACATCAGTGATATTGTTCCAGCTCTCCAACAAGGCAGCCAGGGTATGAAAACATCATTTGACTATTATCTTTTAAGTGGCTCCACAGCAAGGGCTCCCCAGGGCAGTAATCAAGGCAAAACAGTGAGCACTTCCTTCTTCTGCCGCTTCACGTTACACTGACTTTTCTGTAAACATACCAAGGAGAGAGGGAAAGAGAGAGAGAGAGAGGGAGAGAGAGAGAGAGAAAGAGAGAGAGAGAAATTTCCTCTGAAGCTGCCCTTTCACAAGAGAGGTTTGCCATCACAGAGTGTAATGATAAAACGAATGGAAAAAACAAATCTAACAAATCTTAAGATAATTTAACAAAGACTATCAAAGGAAACGCACATATTAGAATGTTAGTTTTTGATTGTTTTGATTGTCAGATTGATAGTTTTTTTTTTGTTGTTGTTTTTGTTTTGTTTTTTTGCTGCGCGTGATCTTAAATCCATCAGCCTAATGCGAATGAGGTATAACTCTCTCCAACGAACCTTGAAAGTTAAGACTAACTTTGGGACTATGTTACATGGAAGTGTTGTAGGAAAGTTGGGCGGGGCCCTGGTGGTGTGGGTTGGTTGGTTGGTGGGACAAGGGATCGTGGGGGGGGGGGGGGGGTGTTCATGTATGGCTCCCACTGTGTTTTTATTGGACAGATATAAAATTAACAACAGGCAAGAGGAGTAATGGGGAGCCAGACTGAGTCCAACACAAATTTCCAGTTTGAGGTCAGCCGTATACCCCAATAAAAGTTTACAGCCCTGCTTAAAGAAGAACTGTCACTTTACTAGAAACAAAACTTTCCCAATTAATCATCCAATTAATATCCTCGGGTCCTTTAACACTGCGCTAGTTGGGTGCAAGCTCCTATTAAAAAGCCAAGGCCAAGACAAGCTAATGGCTATTGACATAAATCAATGAAACGTGTAGTGAAAATTCTCTTGCTGGGCTGACTAATAAGAAAACTGTAAAAACACAACGTGCTCCTTAAGAGTACTGACCTTGCTTTGGCGTAAAACTTTATATTACCCCGCTGTTCCAAAAAAAAAAAAAGAAAAAAATTCTCATGTGTCAAAATGTGCAACGCTAGCCTTCCAGATGATAGCCAACACAGTGACTTCAATCCATTCTTTTTTCTTTTCTTTTTTTTTTTTTCTTTGAGACTGGCTTGGCCTCATGTGTCATGGCTGCTTCTCACTCCAGACAGGCAGTTGGGTTTTAGCGGGTTATTACTCACTGGACGTGAGAAGCAGGGTGTTAACTGACTAACCGACACGCTACTGTCTAACCTTTGGGTTGTAGCAGAGGAACACTCGGAAACGCAAATTCCATTCCAGAGTGGTCTCAAAGTGTCTAAAGGTACAGGGTCTTTGTTCTGTAATCCATCAAAGGGGAGAATGCAGCTATGAGGGGAATGTCTGATTCCTCTTGTCTATATATAGAGGAAGTGATAGAGGAAAAGTTGGGAGCGTTTGTGAAGTCATCGTCGTAGCTGGAATGCCTCTATTGAGCTGCTGAAAGAGCAGGAAGAGCCTTTTGCTATGCGTACCGAGAGGCAGTCAACGGCCTGTGGTTAAAAACACACAGTAATGGAAAACAAAGCAAGAATCCACCACTGTCCTGACAAAGACAAATAGGGAAGACAAGGAGAGAGGGAGAGCATATTAAACTACATTACTGTTTGCCATTACTATTTAATCATGCTGTTATTTGTTTTAACATAAATATTGGAAAGTCCCTGCCACGCCAGAAACTCAGCTTGAGTTTGAGTTTGTTTGAGAAAGAAAAGACTGTGAGAAGTCAGAGAGTGAGCAAGTGGTTGTCTGTCTCTGTGTGTGTCTGTGTGTGTGTGAGAGAGAGACAGACAGAGAAAGAGAGAGACAGAGAGAGAGAGAGATACAGATATGGCCAGGGGGTGAAAGGGAGAGAGACTGAGAAGGCCAAAAGGAAAGCATCCTAAAATCCTTGTTTTTCTCCCTGTATTCATGTAGGCCTGTGTGACATATCAGATGTGTGTATGTGTATTTGTGTGTGTTCACGTGCATGTGTGTGTGTACATGCCTGTGTGTGTGTATGTATGTGTGTCTGTGTCTGTTGAGAACCACAGGAGGATCAGAGTGGTGCTGTATCAGAGATTAGTTAAAGTTTGTTTTTCTCTGGTTGAAGTCTCCACAGGGTTGGGTTCTTTAGTCAACCCCCCCCCCGGGCCCCGAGGCCGGGCCCGGTGCCATGCGAGGTGTTTTGTTGACAGCGTGGTCCAGTAAATGAAGGTCAGCTTTAATCAGTGTCACGCAGGGTCCCCGTGTCACACGTTGTCCCCCTGCTGTCTCACAGGTGAAAGATGAGCGCAGAGAGAAAAGTGTGGCCTCCACCTTCATTAAAACAGTTCGCCACACGACGGCAGAGAAAATACGCCGCTAAAGCAAAAGGGTGTAGTCCCGAAGCAAACTCCGCCCACTCGGGGTGGGGGGGGGGTGGGGGCTGGGTTGGGTTATGGAACGGAATGTCACTGGTTGACAAAACATGACAAACATGATAAAAAAATACATTTTTAAAAAAAGCAAACAGGCTACTCAGGTTGTAAGGAAGGCTGGAGTATTTCTAGAAATTGCTCCGTATCCTTTTGAACATCCCACACATCTTCACGGACGGGTTGCATTAGGCAATATCAGGATACATATTTGAGATATAACCACTGTTTATTTACATGGTATTTACCGTGGTGCTGATGCTGTGTAGTGCACTGCTGGGGGACAAAGATAACCTGAAAACAGTTTAAAATGGTGTTTACACACTGAAGTAAATGAAAAGTCAGTACTCACCGCGTGGTCCACTGGACCCGTTCTGTGGACTTCTTGGTGTCTGGGTTTATTCCAACACATATATGAATCCCTCAGAAATCACCCATACTCTCACAACCAATATGTGACACCTCTCTCTCTCTCTCTCTCTCTCTCTCTCTCTCACTCTCAGTGAATGATGGGTTTGAAGAGTCTGTCCCAAAAGCATTATTTACCTATGAAATCTCATCCTCCATGCTGGTTTCCTGACGCTGTTTGATGTGTCGGGCCCCTGGTGAAGGAGCTCGGCTCCCTCTCCGTACATGTCCAGTTACAATAACAACCTTGTGCTGCTTCCTGGAGCTTGCTCCAATGTGGGAGGCCTAGCTAGCATTTCCCCCTGCCCCTCCACAGGACAACAAACTGGGGGAAGGATCCAGGGGGTCTGCCTTCGATGCCACGCTGGTTGAGGGGTGTAGATGTAAATGACCTGGAAGGATAGAGAGGAAAAACAAAGAGAGAGAGAGAGAGAGAGAGAGAGAGATGGAGGGATGGAATGGAATGGTCTTCACAGCCTGAAAGCCTTTCAAAGATCAAACAGAACTGCGTGTCAATCAGTCGGTCAACGTTAAAGAATGTTAAAACTGTAGAGCTAAAGCTAGCGTGCTGCCCGGTCACCCCCACTGCTCCACCCTTCTCCCTCCCAGCCCCCCCCCCCCCCCCCCCCCCCCCGCCCCAACCGAGACCATCCACGGACTGCCTGCCTGCCAGCCTGTAATTTGCCAATTTGCACGCATGTCAAAAAAGCCAGACCACAATGAATCAGAGAAACAAAGTAGAAGAGCACAAAAAAAAGGAAAATAAGAAGCTAACAGCATATGGATGCTCAAGAGCTCTGATTCTCTCTCTCTCTCTCTCTCTCTGTCCCTCTCCCTCTCCCTCTCCCTCTCCAGCTCTCTTGCTCTAGCTGTCACTGGTTCTGTAGTGGCAGGGCCATGTGTGTGGATTTGTACTGACAGCAGTGTGTGTGCCATCCGTCTTGTGGGCCACAGTCAGAGAAGTTGAACAAGTCTATCTGCTGCGGGGGGATTGGGGATAAGGGCGATTACGCGTAGCCAAGGCATTCATCTTGGGCATTATCAACACCTTGCCTTTGCAATCTGTCTCCAGCAGGCCACAGATACCTCTTCCTCTTCATTTACCGCAGAGAGAGAGAGAGAGAGAGAGAGAGAGTGAAGGAGATAGAGTGAAGGAGAGAGGGGATATGAAAGGGGAGAGAGGGAGAGAGAGAGAGAGAGAGAGAGAGAGGAGGAGAGGGGGAGAGAGAGGGAGAGTGAGAGAGAGGTAATTAGCGTATTAGCTATCATTGAGATGGAGTAAATCGCTGCTCACTGAGAAACGGAGACCTAATCTTATACCCCTGAAGAAAATTTCTCTCTCTCTCTCTCTCCACACACACACACACACACACACACACACACAGAAATCCTTATAAATCTCTATAAGAGGGGCAGCCATGCTTGTTGCTCTTGTTGCTGGTGAGACTGGGTTGGTGCAGAGAGCCAGAAACACATTTTCTGGATATTGGGCAGCAAATGTTCCAGAATTACCAACCCAGTCCGCTCAGTTTAGTTTAGCGTACAGAAATAAAGTCTACATACACATTTACACCCAGAAGACGTAGACAAACAGATTATGTATAAAACAAAACATACACTTCTTTTCTTTTTTTACGCACAGCACTCAGCGCTGAGGGCCGGCAGAAGAAAAGATTGAGGGAAAACACAGACGCATGCATTTGTGTGTTTTTAGTTTCCGTATTTTGTTCTTGGTGAAAAGTGCGATGTAAAACATATGTTGTCTCTGAAACCTCAGCCCACACAAACACATGTTGATTACAAAAATAAACAAGCCATTTAAAATGTTTTTTTTTTCCCCCCTTTTTTTTCTGTTTCTCCTAAAATAAGAGCAAGCAAATCTTAATACACATTCACAACCGCGTTTGTTTTGAGCCGAGCGTATAAAAGTAGACGGCCTTAAGGGCACCGCGTTTAGCATTTAGCACGAGAACTGCCTGTGTCCTCGAGTGTTGGTATTACACACTATTTCTGTCCTTACAGCAGCCCTCAAGAGTGATTACCATCTAAAAAAGCCCTCTTTAACTGGACAAAAAAAAAAAAAAAAGATGCATAACCATGCATGACAGGGAAAATGAGAGCCAATTCTCTCTAACACTCTAAATTCAAACGGCTATTTACCGCAGCGTTCTGTCTCTCAGATTCGCAAGGCCGGTACGTCCCGTCGTAATCTTGCTTTTAGCCAACTCACTAACTTTGCGACTACCCCAGGGTTCAAATGCCCTTCTGAAGACAGCCATCGCTCCATACCTGTGATGGAGAAAGGCCCGTGTGCGTGTGCGTGTATGTGTGTGTGTGTGTGTGTGTGTGTGTGTGTGTTTGTTGAGGTGATTTTCATGTGAGTTTTTTAAAAAAGTTATTCACTGTTGGGGCAAAGAGGTCGCATAAGATATGTAATTACTTTAGACTGGCAGTGAGGCCTGTTTAGGTAACACACACACGCACACACATTCACACACACACACATACACGCGCACACGCACACACACACACACACACACACACACACACACACACACAAACATCTATCTGAAGGTTCAGCAAAAATGAAACATCACTGCTCTGTATTTGCAGGTCTTTGCCTGTCAACGCTAACTAAATTAAACTAAACTGAAGTTGGCCTGAGTCAAATATCTCCTGCATCCAGCCCTGAGCTGCTCTGAGGGGCCAGCACGCCCATTTTACAGATCGTTCAGCATCTACCGCGACCGCACAATACCGCGTCTCACGTTCTCAATCCTTTTATGTTCCTTTTTTTTCCCTCTCAACTCCAACTGGAGGCGTTACCGCAGCCAAAACGGCAGGAATCGGGATCGGTTTCCTCCTTCACGAGAAATGATGCAGAGGTTCGTTTTGTAGCCAGTGCTCACATGAGCTTTTGAAGCCACAGGCAGGAAATCGGCTAGTCAAAGAAGCGAGGGGGGGCGGGGGGGGCACATTCCTTTCGCACAGCTTGGGTCGGAACCCTCTGGAAGGTTGATTCTGCAGCAGGAGAATGCCAGAACCACTTTCATACATTACGCCCCCCAACCCTTCCTGCGTTGCCAGATAGCCTGGTGAGACAGAAGAGGATATCCCCCACTGCCTCTGTCCACCAGTCATGCTGCTTTCCAAACCGCAGCCAGGAACATGCTCCGCACATCCAATGCACCCCTGTCTGTGATGGGGGGCGGGGGTGGGGGGGGTTTGGAGTGGTGGGGTGGAGGAGAGGGTGGGAACGGTTATTGGATATAGCCAAGGGAGCAGAGAGAGGGAATCATTTTCCATTTTACTCTGTCCTTTTCCCACTCCTGCTGATGACCTTCTCTTTTCCTTCCGTTCCTACTCTATCTTCCTCTCCTCTCCTTTCCTCTCCTTTACCTTTCTTTTACCTGTCCTTTCCTTTCCTTTCCTTTCCTTTCTTTTCCTCTCTGCTCCTATCCTTTACCTGTCCTTTACCTGTCATTTTCCTTTACCTGTCCTTTACCTGTCATTTTCCTTTACCTGTCATTTTCCTTTACCTGTCCTTTACCTGTCCTTTCCTTTTCCTTTACCTGTCCTTTACCTGTCCTTTTCCTTGACCTGTCCTTTACCTTGACCTGTCCTTTCTTTTACCTGTCCTTTCCTTTACCTGTCCTTTTCCTTTACCTGTCCTTATCCTTTTCCTTTACCTGTCCTTTACCTGTCCTTTACCTTTACCTGTCCTTTACCTGTCCTTTTCCTTTACCTGTCCTTTTCCTGTCCTTGTTCTTTCCTTTACTTGTTTTTTCCCATTTGTCCACACTGGACAGTCCTTGCTTGTCCACTCTTTCTGGCTGTTCCTTAAGATAGTCTAACACTGTTCAATTTGCTGTTGTTTCCAAATTCAGCTTTTCTTACACCCTCTTAGCTATTTAACACTCACAGGGCTCACACAATACAGGACAACGATGAATATCCATCAGCAGGAAACTGCTAAAATAGTCGAGTTACTGAGGAATACAAAGTTTCCACACAGGTACAGCTCCTAGTTTACTTAAACAACAACAAATCCCATCATGCCTTTAGGCCTGTTCAAAAATGTTGGACAGGCCTAGACATCCATTGTTTTAGCTATCAGAGAGAGATGATTGTTAAGACAGGCTTGGTAGGCACTTCATCGATAAAAAAAACACTCAACTTATTGATTTGTCACAAAACAACAGCAACAGCAACAACAACAACCACAACAACAAAAACAATGATTAAGCTGATGTTGACATGGAAATCTGAGAATAATGTCACTTAGGGTTAACTGTTGATGACACTGTTCACAGCAAGTGGAAAAATCCATGTCTACAGGCCTTCATGCTTATTTCCCTGGCTGAGGCGTTTTTGGTGGTTGTGTTTTGATGTGGGGATACATTTTTCTTAGCATAGTTTAAACTCAACCCAACCGTTAAAGAGTGAGGCATCATGAGCTCAATAAACATCTAGCCATTTTTAGCAATCACCTTCATCCTGTGGTGGAGCCTTTTTGTCCTGATGGAAACTGTCCTTCCCAGGACGACGGTACCCGCACTGACAGGGTATGAGTGCACACTCTATGAATTGATGAGCGTGAAAATGACCTAAGCCACATGACACAGTTATATCAGTGACCAGATCCCAGCTCAAATGACTGTTTACAAGAGATTCTATGATGACACAGTGTTTTCCACCACTCACATAACACACCATTTTACGTGGAGGAGTTGCGTAAACGTCCCTGCGGCTGAAAGCTGGATGCTTTTAAAACCTGTGCCGAGATGCACTGAAACTGCTCTGGCAGTTAGTGACGGACCGGCGCCCTATTAAACCACGTTATGCTGGCGATTACATTATTTTGGCGCTTTACCTGTATGTTTACACCATTAAAAAGTTCTAGAAAGTTGTAAGTTTTAGGGTTAAATAACCACACACTCCATTTTTTCCTTTTTTAAAGACTAATTTCCCCTCAGAGGAAAATGCAAGTCATTATGTAAAATCATCAAAATCTATTCTTAGACTGGTGACATGCTGAGAATTGTTTTAGGCAGCAAATGTTACTTTCATCATTAAACTGAATGTCGTAAGACTTGTCGAAAGTGTGTCACGGCGACAATACAGGGAAGCAGTAAGTCAAGATTTTGGCAGACGGTTGGCAGACGGCATTGACGGGACCTGTGTGTGTGTTTTAGGACAGAGAGGAGTGGCTGGAAAATGTCAATTAAACGTCTACAGTTTCAGTCTGGTTAAAGGCCTCTAGGGTCTCTCAATGCAACCGAAGGGACAGTGCTCTAAAACAACAGAGAGGTGTGTATTCATATATTATTATCTAACTGAGCAGTCCATCACAACTGAACATATTTAAATATGATGATATTGAAGTAAGTATGTAACATTTAGTTGTATGATTTTTCACGCTTCTCAAGTTGTCTGCACCGTAAGGATTTCTTGAATGCTGTTTATTACATGGTAATGCAGTTTCCTGAGTAAGCCAAGCCATTGTGTTCGCCTGTCGTTCAACTGATTGTTGAACTGTAAAATAGTAAGTAAAATAAAAATACAGTGAATAATTGGAATTATTTAATCCTATAACAAGCAGTATTTTAATAAATTATTCTAATTAAATCATTTAAAAATAAAAGAAAAAAGATCAAATAAATTAATAAATAAATACAATTGGATTGTTGAACTTTACTTAAAATGAACTTTACTTATGAACTTTACTTATACATATCTTAACTGAGGGAAAAGGGATAGATAGATAGATAGATAGATAGATAGATAGATAGATAGATAGATAGATAGATAGATAGATAGATAGACACTTTATTCTATCCATCTATCTATTTATCTCTTTTCCCTCAGTTAAATAACGGAGAAGCTGGGGGAAGAGTAACATTATTTATGTTCAAGAAATTCTGTGGTTTTCGGTCATGACACATACTCATGTGCACTGCACCAAATTTTCAAAATTGTTCCAGGTAGATGCTACACACTTTATGTAAAGCACAGTTGGTGCTGGAACTGTCAAGAGAGAGAGAAAAAAAGAAGATGTATCCGTCAAAATATAGTCAAAGGAAAAGGAAATGACACAGTGTTGGTTTGACCAAAAACATCATTACCATGTAAGCCATATTAGAGAAGGACGCGGCTTCGGCCCTATAGGTCAAATCACTGGACACAGAGAGACCTCCGACAGGGATTTGTGTCATCGCTCAGGAAGCATGCCTACTAAAATAAACACAACACGGAAAAAGCAACTTTAATAACCTGAAGCTAAGCACTCCGGGAGCTTTGATAAATGAAGCTATTGTGGCGTGATTATCAGAGTTATTCATAGCTCTCTCACAACAGGGAACGGTGCATTCGTTGCGTTACATGACGACAGATAGAAGAGGGCCAAACCCGGGACTCCCCTGTCACACAGGATTACAGGTTCATCCATGACATTTACAAATTCACCCTAATCTGTCGCTGTGTGTTTGCACTCTTATTAAATTGTCATTATTTTGCAAGAGACTGCGCTCAGCAAGTGATTAATTAAATGTTATCAAGAGGAGGTAGATTCTTCACATCTATAAATGCTTCTGTTTTAAAACAAATTTATCACACATCACACACACACACACACATCGAGGAATGGAGTGCAATTTAACTGCACTTACTTTCAACATGACTCAACAACCTAGCTCTTTTCACTGATTGTTCATGGATATTTCTATGTATGCATAAGTGTATGTGTATGCATTAACGTAAGTTTGTATTTATGTATGTATGTACTTTGAGACACACACACACACACACACACACACTCACACGCACGCACGCACAAACAGTGGTGCCTACAATGAGCAGTTGTTCATAATGTTTACATATTGAGTGTTTTATGGGAAAAATGCATTTCGGTGGTTGAAGTGAGCCATCCAGTGTAGTGGACTCTGTGATTGGCTGTAACGTCCGTGGCCACTGCAGGCTCTGACAGAGGGGTATTATGGGTTTCACTCTCTTATCTCTGTCTCAGAGGAACCCAGCAAAAGGCCTACAGCACAGAGAGTGTGTGTGTGAATTTACACAGACACACACACACACAGAGAGAGAGAGAGAAAGAGAGAGAGAGAGTACTTACAGAGTACTAATAAAGTTAATACACACACACACACACAAACCACTAATACACTTCCAAAATTGGGCTTTCAGAAAGAAAATGTGCAGATCATGGTCCTTTGAGAGCGGGGAGAAGAAAGCGTGGAAATAAACTGAAGCCACTCCACTCTGATCCAAAGGCTTTCTCCAGCAGCTCTTTGAGGGAGAGTTGAAACAGCGTTTAACAGGCCTTTCATCTGTAAAATGCTATCTGTGTTCAGAGGGCTGGCTGGCACAGGCTGGCACGGCTGGCATGCCACACTGAGCCCAAACTCTCATCAATACGCCTTAATGAGAGTACAGGAGCTGTGTTTGTGTCCAATCAACTCGCAGTGCTCTCTCTCTCTCTCTCTCTCTCCCTCATCCTCTGTTGCCTTTATTCCTCTGGTTTTCTCTCTGATGGTCTGATTTGGAGACTGCTGGGTAATTAGTGCTGTTTGGTGGTGTTGTGCTTTAACGAGTCTGCTAGCTGAAGCAGTGGCAGACAGGTCACAGTCGCAATGTCACCGAGGCAGACGTTACTCAGGAATGTACGACGCAGAACTGTGTATGCACACACACACACACACACACACCTACCAAAATCTTCTCTGAAAACTCGAAGACATGTAAAACTCCTTCTCTCTCTTTTTCTGCCTCTCCCTTTCTGTCTCTCTCTCTCTCTCTCTCACACACACACACACACACACACACACAAGCAAACTGCTTATACACTTTTTTCATGCACACACTAAATTTCTGTGTGACACATAAAGCACTTTCTCTCAGACACACAAACACACAAGTATTTACATAGACACATCCACACACAAATACGCACACACACACACACACACACACACACACACACACACACACACACACACACTATCACTTGCTTACTCTCTCACTTTCATGTTCAGAATACTCAGCGTTGATCAGCGAGATGTGTATGAGTGTGAAAGGCCCTGGGCTGTAACAGAGCGGCGGTCTGACAGAAGGAGCCACGGGGAACGCCTAACCCAGCAGTTTGTACAGCCACCACACACAGATCCAGAGACAAAAACACCCCCGTAATTATGATGGACACTTGCACACCCACTAAAGTGGAAACACTGTCAAAGAGAAGGCAAAAATATCTCTGCAGAGGCAGGAAAATGAAAGAAAAAAAAAGAGAGAGAGAGAGAGGAAAAAGGTGTCTTTATTGGACTTTTCCTTTCCACAGCGGTTCCAAATATAGATGCTCAATTCAAACTGGAACATTGTGCCTCTAACTCACACACTGGAAAGTTGTATGAACTTCAAAAGGGCCTAGGATGACGGACAAAGGAATATCACGCAGGGTTTTCTGAAAAATAACTTTAAGCCTTGTTCCGATGACTCCTGACGACGCGGGTACGAGAGACGTCAGAGGAAACGAGAGGCCATTCAAGCGTGTCGTTCAAACGGGTGTTTAAGGTGAAAAAGGTCACTGTACGAACAGAAACACGTGCACAGAGACACACAGACACACACACACACGCGCGTACAATGAAAGTGTTAAGAGGTAAAATTAGGTCTAATACACACACGCACACATGAACGCACACACATACACATGCACACACACCTTACTGGGAGTCAAACAACACCATCTATCTACAGACACCTGCGTCAGTATTCCTGTCATTGTGTAGGGAGGAATATGAAACATACAGGAAAATGAGAGTTAGACCAGTCTCAAACACAACGGACAACCAAAACCACCAAATACACATGCTGTGAAGACACCGTCTCCACAAAGACAGACAACCAAAAACACCAAACTCGCTTCTTGTGACCGACACGGCCTCTACAAAGACAGACAACCGAAAACACCAAACTCGTTTCTTGTGACCGACACGGCCTCTACAAAGACAGACAACCGAAAACACCAAACTCGTTTCTTGTGACCGACACGGCCTCTACAAAGACAGACAACCAAAAACACCAAACTCGTTTCTTGTGACCGACATGGCCTCTACAAAGACAGACAACCAAAAACACCAAACTCGTTTCTTGTGACCGACATGGCCTCTACAAAGACAGACAACCAAAAACACCAAACTCGTTTCTTGTGACCGACATGGCCTCTACAAAGACAGACAGCCAAAAACACCAAACTCACTTCTTGTGACCGACATGGCCTCTACAAAGACAGACAGCCAAAAACACCAAACTCGCTTCTTGTGACTGACACGGCCTCTACAAAGACATCAGAGAAATGCTGGCTCTGCATGACAGTCAGATCACAGGGAGTAAATACAGATCTCCATAAAGATCATTTACTCATAATGACACTCTCTTCTCTCCTCTCTTCTCTTCTCTTCTCTTCTCTTCTCTTCTCTCCTCTCCTCTCCTCTCCTCTCCTCTCCTCTCTTCTCTTCTCTTCTCTTCTCTTCTCTACTCTCCCCTCCTCTCCTCTCCTCTCTTCTCTTCCTCTCCCCTCCCCTCCCCTCCCCTCCCTCCCTCCCCTCCACCTTCTCTCTCTTCTCTTTCTCCCCTCTTCTCTTCTCTTCTTCTCTTCTCTTCTCTCCTCTCCTCTCCTCTCCTCTCCTCTCCTCTCCTCTCTTCTCTTCTCTTCTCTTCTCTTCTCTTCTCTTCTCTTCTCTTCTCTTCTTCTGCTCTGTTGTCTTGAAAGTCTAACTCTTTGCCCAGAATTAGATTAGGGCAGTCTCTCTCCTTGGCTGCTGGTAGGTAACAGACTGTTTCAAACAGAGAGCAAGAAAATGTTGGCCTGTCCCGACACCTCCAGCTGGGGCCATGGACAAACCTGTCTGAAGGAGTTTGTCACATGGCCTCACAGATGATGGGGACTGTGTTTGCCACATTTTACTACACATAGAGCAGAGGTGACCAAATTCAGACCGACGCTCACTTTACCACTGTCGACTGACCAGCCAAAATCCACAACGGTTTACATATCAACCAGTCCATTCTCAGAGCGACAGAGAAGCTCACACACCTGACTGTTTTCTGTTTCCCAGAAAAAAAAAGCCCTGAAACATACCAGCTTCTAATGAAGAGTTCAGGTCAAAAACCAGCAGATTTTCAGTCTTCTAACACCAGATACGGGAATCTATAAAATTTCATGTTCTCTATATCAGCACAGAAAAAAAGGGAGAATTTTTATTGATACTGGCAGATAAATTTATAGTTGGCTCTCCCTTCAAACATCTGCTCCAGGTGACGATCAAACCCCCAAGCTTTCACAGTAAAATCAGCAGTGCTAAATTAACTCGTAACAGAGTTAGACCGGATCCAACTGAACACTTTAAGAGTAAAACTGGCTCCAGTTTAACTGCACAGCATCACTTTTCAAAGACTGCTACATAAATACCCTGCACTAATCAGTTGTGATACAATGCTAAGACTGTCTATAAGAATATACTCTATTATAACCCAAAACATCATAATCCTGAAGTTATTTTTTGGACAGGAAAGAGTATGATATATCATGATGGCAAAGGTTTATGACAGTGTTGCCAGATATTGCCAAATGTTGCAGGAGGTCTGGGTTTTATGCCCTTTGATACCCTTGAGAATTCTGACTGCAGTTTTTAGACTTTAGTGTGGGAGAAACTAGACTGACTTGTGTTTGAACATTTCACACACTCAATATTTCAGACCAGGGAGAGGGGGGAAAGGGGGGGGGGGGGGGCAGGAGGGAGGGCGTTAAGATAAGGGACTCTAGAACCGTAGAGCGGAGTTTGGTTTCTGCGCTTGGTCATGTTGCTAAGCTTATCCATAAATCACTCCACAACGTCCCCCGTGCAAATATCCTGGGTTGCAAATTGTAAATAAAGCTACGGAGGCTTATATTTCTGACAAGTGTACACAAAATAAATATTTAACTCATTTTACCTTTTGGCACTTTTAATTCCCTAAAAACGCAGAAGTCTATCAAGCGAAATAGCCGTGGACTGTAAATCTATCTGTCTGGACTGCGCCATAGTTTGGGTCAAAGAGGAGTCACAGTTTTGAGAAGGTATAAAATGGTTACTTTATGGCTATCCCAATTGTTGTATGCGAGAGTTATGTGCATTGTATTAGCTCTAATGAAGGGCGTAAATTCTCAGTTTACAACCGGGTCTTTACGAGGGAGGGAAATTGTAAAACACACGCTTTTCACGTTACTCGTGTTTGTCACCCTGTCTCAGGGGCTCGCACAGCACACACAAGGTTTTCATTAGTTAGTGACGGCCCCTCAGAGGGGTGAGAGGCTGGGTTACAGCCCCCGGACCGTGAGAGAGAGAGAGAGCAAGAGAGAGAGAGAGAGAGAGAGAGACACTCTTTTCACAAAGACCGCTCCATCTGCTTCTGATTGGTCCTTTAATTTTCACCCTCTCTCCGTAATTGGCTAATCAATTCAGCGTCTTTTAACAATTGTCCACTTTTGTCCTGTTCATACACTTTCTTTCCTGCAACACTGTTCCCTGAGTTGACCTTGTCGCTTCAAAACAGTAAGGATCCCTTTTCCCGTAGTTGAAAACAGCTTTACGTTTGTTCCTTTGTGAGAAGACTGTGTCAGTCCGTGAGAACTTCATTTGAGTTCAAAATGTGTCACAAAGGGCCATAATTAATAGAAAATGCATAACTGTCATACTGAAAAAAGATCCTCGTCACTCTCCCTGTTGTTAGGGCAACGTCATAACAAATCATTTCGAGATGTATGAAAGGAGAGAACAGACCAAGCAAATGCATATTATTATTACAGAACTGAAATGAGTTCTGAAAGTGCCTTAGATAGAGGAATTCTGTTCCTCTGGTCACAGGTCTGGTTTCATCGTCCTTTCTGTCTTTCTCTCTTTCTTCTTCCTTTTCTTTCTCTCTTTTTTCTTCCTTTTCTTTCTCTCTTTTTTCTTCCTTTTCTTTTTCTCTTTTTTCTTTTGCTGCACTCAGCAGAATCTCATCACTCAGAGAGGTTAACCGGGTTCAAACCATAAAAAAAAAAAAAAAAAAAACGGCCCCGGCTTCTGAGCTCATGTCTAAACGTGCAATTTCGGTGATATAATTTTGTACGCTTTGACGTGACGCCGTATAATCACGCATAATATCAGCATAATTTAGAGCGGAGCGAAAGGCTCTTGCGTGCAGAGGGGGGGTGAGACGGTGAGCAGAGAGGAGAGGCCGGGGGGGCCGCGAGGAGACGCGGAACCTGCAGACACAAACTCACTCTGATCCTGAACAGGTGACACCCACAAACCAAACGATTAGAGCTGAAGCTGATGATGTCATCCTTTCCTTTTTTTTTTTACCCCTGGGTCCACGGTACAAGGGGTACCAGCGCCTTTCACAATCATGTCTATGAAAAAAGTAAAAGAAGAGGAGAAAAAGAGAGAAAGCATGAAAGAGAGAGAGAAAGAGAGAGGGGGGGGGGAGAGAGAGAAGAGAGAGAGAGAGAATAAAGATTGAAATATCTCCCTGGGATGTTCTGCTTGCTGTTTAAAAAAAATGTCTTATCTCTGTGCTCTCAGCCCTGTTAAAATGATGATGAAACAATATTTCATAAGGATACACTGAATGAGTCTCCGTTGGCACCAACCCCTTTACAGTGTCTGCTCCTTTACCCTCATCTGTTTTTTTTTTCTTTCGCTCTCCTTTTTCTCCCCCCCCCCCCCCCTTTTGGAATGAAGGAGAGAGACCGTGGGTGAATGAGTGAGCGAGCGAGTGATAAGCCCCTTTGCAGACGACCCCCTCCACCTCCCCAACCTCCTCCTCTCTTATTCGCAAACATTTTCATATCAATAATCGAGCAATTTCCCTACATGCTAATCTGTCGGAGTGAGGCTGGGGCTAATCCGGGGGAACGCGCGCTCCTTTGCCTTTCAGGTGTGCGCTGCTCTCCCCCCCCCAGCCCCCCCCCCCCCCCCCCCCAGACGCCGGTCCCTCTCAACGTGCCACAAAGAACCTTGCAGTGTCAGCATTGATTGATCGGCGGCACGGCGTTTAGAATAAGGAGGAAGGCGGAGCGGCTGGTATCGCTAATGCTCTACATACATCTCCACCTGAAAAGATCCGCATTCTCCCGGCGACGCACCGCTCATCCCGTAATGAGTCTCTCTGATGTTAAACAGCTTCTTGGGCTAAGGCCTTTCTGATATGTATATAGACAGCATACTAACCTCTTTCTCTCTTTTAAAGAGGCTCAGGGTAAGCAGAGAATACACAGACCTTGGGAGGGAAGATAATAATGTGTATAAACGCAGACAGGATTGAATTTCGTGACGATGACACTTTTCCTTTTTTTTTTTTTTTTCTTTTTTTAGATTAGTGAGGCTTTAACTAAGGGAATTTGCTGAACAATAAGATTGTGTGTTTGATTTAAATTCACCCTGTTATCTCCTTCAAATGTAAAACACAGGTACGTTTTTATGTCTTTACTCTCTCTCTCTCTCTCTCCCTCTGAGCATGATTTACCATTCACCATCCGTGCTTTTTCATGGCCTAACATATCCATGTTTGGAAGATAGAAAGAGATTGAGCGGTAGAGAGAGAAATTGCAATAGAGAGAGAGAGAGAGAGAGAGAGACTCATTAGTAACACATTTCTCATCTCCTGTGTCTGATTTAAAACAATGACTAGGTCAAATCATTTTAAGGACCTCGGGGGAAATCAGCGTTTGTCATTGGGAGAGCATTCCTGCCTCCCCTCCTCTTCTCTCTCTCTCTCTCTCTCCGCCTGCATTCCCTCTTTCCTCTCACACGGCCCTGTCCTCCACGCAGGCGTACCTTCTCCAGTCATCCTTATGAAACCTTGGCTGTCTGTCTCTCTCAATTCGCAGCTTAAAAAACACAGTTGTCCGCTCCAATTCGCCGGCGCCGCGTTCGGGCTGAGCGGGCCCGGACGCTTATCGAGAATCTTACTGCACGTAAATGATCTGTAGTCAGCTTCTGCAGCACGCTAGACACGGCAAATTATGCTTCGTACGGAGGTAATTACAACTGAGGGCGTCAGAGACACAGCGGAGAAGCATACGCTCATAGAACAAGGCAGACGTTATGACTTCTAAATGTTATTTATGGGTCTCCTTGTGAGGCCAGACGAGGGGGTGAAATATGAAAACACAGGTCTCTTTTTTCCTGGTGAATATTAACGGTGGCTCACCTCTGTCGAGATTATGGATTATTATTGCAGAAAAAAAAGTCAATGCTGATATTATTCTTAGGATTATGTCCAAAATATCCCATGCTATGCTAACTTACCTTTGATCATGATTGAATATTAGTTAACACATTCTGCAGGATTAGCCACGGTCAAATGTGTCTGCCTGCCTGTCTGTCTGTCTGTCTGTCTGTCTGCCTATCTATCTATCTATCTATCTATCTATCTATCTATCTATCTATCTATCTATCTATCGCATGTATAATTTAATCAGTTAAATTTGATTTGATACAAATATTTCCTATTCAAACATACTTTTACAATACCAGAGAAAACTCGAGTTAAAAATTGTTTAAATCAGGTTGATCTGTAGTGAGGAAGTGTCACAATTCATTTTACAAACTACTTGACTAAGATGCATTATGAGCTTGACAGCGAAACAATCTCAAAGAGTTACACTGAGAGAAGAGATGAGATAAGGAGGATGCTAAAAGGAAGAGAGAGAGAGAGAGAGAGAAGGAAAAGAGCAGATGTGACATTCAAAAAGAGTGAGCGACTTAGAAAAAGCACATCTATTTCATGAGAGTTCAGATAGAATAGTCTACCATATGTAAATAGAAAGTCAATAATGAATGTTCTTTCCAGACTTTTATTTGCTTTATGTCCTAAAAGTCTCTCTCTCTTTGTTTCTCTTTCTCTCACACTCATACACACACACACACACACACACACAAACATTTACACTAACTCAGACACTGGCACTGTGCAGGAGACACAAATTAGAGAGCATTTTAAAGGAACCAAAAAAAAAAAAAAAAAATTCAAAGTGAGGCTGGTTGCTGGAATATCAGTTATTATTTTTGATGTTGCAATTTCTGACACTTTGATGTAATCAGTGAATGGCCCCCGAATTCAGGCCTCTCTAGGGAAAATCCTGACAGGGCTGGAAGACTAGTGGGAAGATAATTATAAGAGATCAAACCTCTCTAGTTAGTAGGCAGGAACGGAAGGCAAATGCCAAAAACCAGCCAATGTTTCGCTAACGCTTGTTCAAGGATATCCTAATTGCTATAAGTGGTTCCTTCAGGACTGGCACTTCAAACAGAGCCTGCCGTGTGATGTCATCACCGCTCACCCCACCCCCCCCCCCCCCTGCACTCACACACACACACACACACACACACACACACTTGTGTGGACAGTTTCCTGTCTTTATGGTTGTATATTATGCCTCTTCCTTTACTTGACACAAACACACCCACATAAGCAGACACAAAAACACACATGCTGGCACACACACAGAGAGAGTGAGAGAGAGAGATGATAACTTTTCTTCAATGTGCAGTTAATATAATACAAACGGATGAAATTATTTAGCATAGGAACAGAGATCTTCCTACATTTTCTCCACTTTCAGCAAACAAACTTCATTCTGTTTTCTTCAACAATGCTCACCGAATTAGTGAGACACAGTCAGGCCGAATTGTTCATCAGAGAAATCTTACACTGTGACCTAAAATCTCAGCAAAGAAAGTCATTCAATGACCTCTCAGTTTACACAGGCGTGTTGTGTACACACTCCATTCGCGATGAATATCAATAAATACTAAGTCTTTTTAATTATTCCCAGCTTCTAGAACATTCTGTACATGTATCTGATGTTTAAAACCTAACTACGTAAATTCGATTCAACTAAGTTTAGTTACAATAAACAGGTTTTTCTTTCCTTACAGACAAAGGAAGACAACTCTTCACTCATTGAACTTCCTATATTCTTTTATTTGTTTCAAATGTAACATCCTCCAAAATCAGTGACCAGTTACATTCACTTCACTCCATTAAAAGGCTGACTGGAAAGAAGCCTTAGGAATTCACATTTCTTCTACCAGCTTTAACACAATTACATCGACTCGCCAAATGACTCACCCTAAACACCGGGAAGAAAAAGAAGAAGAAGAGGAAAAAATCCCGAAACGATGAAATGAAGTGTCTTTGTCCTTGAGTGAGGGTAAATGAGGTCAGTCTTTAGGAGAGAAAGGAAAAAAAAAACAGCAAACTTTAACATGACAAAGCTGTGCTTAGCCAACTAATAACTCCTCATCATAGGCGACATGCAGCAGAACACCCCCCCCCCCACACACACACACACACATACTCACACATACACACACATACACACACACCCCTGACAACACACACACACCGACAGGTCGCTGGGCAGCCCAGGCGTGGCCTTCCACAGTTTAATTGGCTCTCTAATTGGTGATGTCTTCAGAGGGCTTTCTCTCTCTTTCTGTCTCTCTCTCTCTCTTTCTGTCTCTCTCTCTTCTTCTGTCTTACTCTCTTCCCTCCTCTCTCTCACTCCCTGCACTTTTGGTGTTATCATCGAACAAAGAAAATTATGCTAACAGAGAGGAAAGGATTAGAAAAAGTTTCATTTGGGACTTTGTTTGAGTTGGGATGAGAATTAACATTGACTAGGAAACCAGCTGTGTGTTTTTTGGCTAAACAGACAGCTATTTGACTTTTGCGTACTCTGCTAACACATTAGTCTTTGTTCTCTCTCTCTGTCTCTCTCTCTCTCTCTCTCCCTCCCTCTCCCTCTCCCTCTCAGTTTCTCTCTCTGTCTCAGGTGAGCTTGTTATCAATTATTTGCTCAGTGATAAGAAGCAAAGTTTTCAGTATCCCCGTCTTTAGCGTGTGTCTCTAAATATTCATACAGACAATATATAAGCACACATCCACTGCCTATAATAAGAAGAGCAGTCCTCATCAGTCAGAACTTTGTTAGTACCATTCAGCCATTTAGACAAACAAACAAGATCATTCTCAATGACAAAAAAAAAAAGTAAGAAAAGAACTTTTTTCATTACTTTTTACTATTTAATTATGCATTTTTAAGTATTTCACATTTATCAAGTGTGTAAAAGAGATCACTGACTGAATTTTTGTGTTACTTTGACAACTACTTATTTTAGTTTACGGTAAACGTACTACTAATTTTGGTTTATGGCTGCCTTGGGTAGTATCACATGAATGATGTCACAAAGACAGTAATTCCACCAATGAAGTGAAAAAAAAAAACCCTTTAAAAAAGTCAAATAAAACTCTGGTGTCATATTCACCTACCCTGCCTCCCCTCAACACTAAACCTGCAAACGTCTCTCACAGCAGAAACAGCTAAAATTACGAGAGGTAAGTAACTCTCCACTCGGCATTATGGGATTGTAAAATATGACAATTTCTCGAAATGTGCCATAAATTTGAAGCAAGGGTGTTTTTTTTTTTGTTTTTTTTTTTGCTGTGGTACCTCACGACAGTGGTGTTTTCAGTACTGTGAGAACACAGGAAGCGGGTGGGGGCTGCGTGTGTGTATGTGTGTGGGGGTGGGGGGGGGGGGGGGGGGGGGGGGGGGGCTGGAGTCACTTCTGATAATGCAGAGACACAAATCAGAGAGGCGGCCCCTGCAGGCTGTGACGGCTGATGGGCCTGGGGACCTGACAGGGCTAATGGATGGCGGTCCGGGACCTGCCGATTCACGGCGAGGAGAGAGTCATCGCCCGGCAGCCGCTGATGCACGACCCCGGGGAGCTCATAAAGAAGCGACGCCGGCTGACCTCCGCGGCACGGCTGGACCGCCTCGCCCTTTACGAGCATCTCTGGATTTAACAGCCAATAATGACTGGAATAACCGCTTAAAGCTTTACGCAGCCACACAGACGTCTGATATATTGGGCCGGCGGAGTGACAAGGGCGATGTTTCAGAGCGGCCAGGAAGGAGAGGAGAGGAGAGGAGAGGAGAGGAGAGGAGAGGAGAGGAGAGGACAGGACAGGAGAGGAGCGGAGAGGAGAGGAGAGGAGAGGAGGGGAGAGGATGATGGGAGGAGAAGAGGACACTCCTGGAATGAGTGGAGCTCTGACAGGAGCTGATAGTGAGATGTAGTTACATGGAATAAAAGCTAGCGATGGGGTAGAAAGCAAGAACGAGAGAATATACAAACACCTGTCTCTCTCTCTCTCTCTCTCTCTCAATTTATGTCTCCGTCACACACACACACACAGACAGAGAGAGAGAGAGAGGCAAATGTTTCTATCTATCTATCTATCTATCTATCTATCTATCTATCTATCTATCTATCTATCTATCTATCTATTTTCAGGACATTAAAAAAAAGTCTATTCCAATCTGAGGTCCATAAATTTGTCTTTAACTGGAAGTGTTTACACTCTGACAACTTTATTTACAATCTTTGTTTTGCTCTGCTATATAAGTATTTTTCTTTTCTTTCTCTTTTTTTTTTTCTTTTTTCTACCTTCCTCATCTCAGTAGACGTCGATCTTAAAATTCTAGTACACCAAGCATCCTCTGGACCAAGATCATAACACCAATTCATTAAGTGTTGGCAGCGAGTGAGTTTTGATTTTCAATAAACTCTCTGAAGCTAACAGAGAGGGGCTCATGAAAAGCGGCCCCATCTCGCCAGACTGGCATGTGTTCAGGCCACATATGCTCACGTAATCTCTTAAAGAGCTACGTTCCAAGTCCAAATTTCATTATGTAATAGCACAAACAGAACCAGTGGGCAGACACAGCGCAGTTCTGAGAGACGGTGTCCTGATGCCTTCACTGAGAGTCACAGAGACCTCCTGTCTCCAGCACCACACTCCTAAAACAGCACCGCACTCCTGTCTCCAGCACCACACTCCTGTCTCCAGTATCACACTCCTAAAACAGCACCACACTCCTGTCTCCAGCACCACACTTCTAAAGCAGCACCTCACTCCTGTCTCCAGCACATCACTCCTGTCTCCAGTACCACACTCTTAAAACAGCACCACACTCCTGTCTCCAGCACCACACTCCTAAAGCAGTACCACACTCCTGTCTCCAGTACCACACTCTTAAAACAGCACCACACTCCTGTCTCCAGCACCACACTCCTGTCTCCAGTACCACACTCCTAAAGCAGCACCGCACTCCTGTCTCCAGCACCAGACTTCTAAAGCAGCACCTCACTCCTGTCTCCAGCACCACACTCCTGTCTCCAGTACCACACTCTTAAAACAGCACCACACTCCTGTCTCCAGTACCACACTCCTGTTTCCAGTTCCACACTCTTAAAACAGCACCACACTCCTGTCTCCAGCACCACACTCCTGTTTCCAGTTCCACACTCTTAAAACAGCACCACACTCCTGTCTCCAGCACCACACTCCTGTCTCCAGCACCTCACTCCTGTCTCCAGCACCACACTCCTAAAGCAGCACCACACTCCTGTCTCCAGCACCACACTCCTGTCTCCAGTACCACACTCCTAAAGCAGCACCACACTCCTGTCTCCAGCACCACACTCCTGTCTCCAGCACCTCACTCCTGTCTCCAGCACCACACTCCTGTCTCCAGCATCACACTCCTGTCTCCAGCACCACACTCCTGTCTCCAGCACCACACTCCTGTCTCCAGCACCACACTCCTGTCTCCAGTACCACACTCCTAAAGCAGCACCTCACTCCTGTCTCCAGCACCACACTCCTAAAGCAGCACCTAACTCCTGTCTCCAGTACCACACTCCTCAAACAGCACCACACTCCTGTCTCCAGCACCACACTCCTAAAGCAGCACCTCACTCCTGTCTCCAGCACCACACTCCTAAAGCAGCACCTCACTCCTGTCTCCAGCACCACACTCCTGTCTCCAGTACCACACTCCTAAAACAGCACCACACTCCCAAAACAGCTCCGCACTCCTAAAACAGCACCCCTCTCCTAAAGCAGCACCCCTCTCCTAAAGCAGCACCCCTCTCCTAAAACAGCACCACACTCCTGTCTCCAGCACCACACTCCTGTCTCCAGCATCACACTCTTAAAGCAGCACCTCACTCCTGTCTCCAGCACCAAACTCCTATAGCAGCCCTGAGCAAATGGCGCTAATTCTGACGACCAGTGGAGATGTGTGAATGGTGGGTGCGAATGAGGAGGGTTGTTTCACTGATAAAAAGTTATTCTAAAAGTCAGATGTCAGGGCCAGACAGACAGACGCTGGTGAGGGCTAAGGTCATGGATGAGCAGTGACCTAAACTAGGGTTAGGTTTAGGACGACACTTTAGATTTTAGTCCATTTTAGTCCAACTTTTAACCCATTAAAAAAACTACTCCATAAAAAAAAGTTCACATTATTATGGACAAGCAGGTGGTTTCTCCAGTGGAATATGTTTTATGCCAGGGATGTAAAAGTCACTCTTACTGGGGAAAGCTAAATGTTTTGGATTGCGATACTTCGTTAAGTGGTTTAAGAAGAACGAAAAAGTCCTGTGATCTAGTCAAGGTCTTGGTGAGTGCCTGGTATTATGAACATGATGCTAAAAATCTGTAAACAGACCGACCTTGCGGAAGCAGGTCTGGACATTCTTATATTAAACAGAAACTCCAGACATGTGCAGCTGATTTGCACAGTGAGACAGAAGAAACAGGCCCGTGTGAGAAAAAGAGAGAGAGAGACAGAGAACAGTAAACAGCTGATTCCTGTCCAACACTGATTAAAACAAAACAAAACAAAAAAACATGGCTATGTAGCCAGCACATTCATTTAACACTTCCAAACATATGATATAGCACTGCAAAATGCAAAAATCAAAAGACCTGCCAAAAAAAAAATATTTCAGTGATTTTAAGGTCAGGGTCGTTAAGTAGAGAGTGAGAGAGAGAGAGAGAGAGGGAGAGAGACAGAGAGAGAGAGAGAGAGGGAGAGAGAGCGAGAAACTGATAAATCCAGTGAACAAACTGTTTGTATTTAAGTACTTTATGGGGTCCCGTGCTTTCTAGTGACTTTACGAGAGAGTCTGTGTGCTTGGCACAGATACGATAACATTCTGCCGGTACAATAGCTTAATCTTCATGGCCCAGGTAGCACTGGGATTGTCTTGGATATGCACCCTGCCGTCTGCCTGGTTTTCAACGGCATTAAAGCACTCTCCAATCCCTTTTGTGCTCCTACCAATGAATTAAGGAGGATTCCGACAAGGAATACTTATCGGCAAATCCCCCCCCCCCCATTCTCCAGATAAACAAATCGGACTAAATAAGTTTGAAACGAGTTCCTCTAACTCATTTCTTCATCGCGAACGCTTAAGATTACACGTCAAGATTTATTCATTTTACAACAGGAGAAAAGAAAAGAAACGTTAAGCTTTTTTTTTTTTTCCAGTAGAGGCATCATTTCCTTTCTCTCCTCCATACGATGGCTTACTTTAGCATTTGTATTTATGGAAACAAATCAGATATTTGTGTTGAATAAATAAATAAAAACTGTTGAAACTATTGTTTGTAGATTATATATTCAGGTCACCCCTTGGAAATCTTTTAATTTTTTAATCCATGCAGATGTTTGTTTTCTGTTAACTTGCTGAAATGCATTTCTCTAGACAAACATAAAAAGCATTCTTAAGTAGCTGAGATGGTCTTCTAGGAAATACATCTGAATAGTTAAGATAATATACGCTCGTCGTGTGGATTGAAGCAAAATCTTACTCGCACTTCTTCCTCAGATAAGTACTTCTATTGACAAGACCTGGCTCCCTCTCCCCCTTATCTCTCAAACACTAGATGCCTGAAGCACGGCACATGAATAAGTCTCTAAAGATTGGGATGTTAATATATCCGATTAATCATCATATACACCCCCCCCCCACCAAAAAAAAAAAAAAAAGAACTGCAATACATACTGTTGTTGCAAACATTACTTTAAAATGTAATTTTCATACATAAGCAAAACTTTTTTTTTTGTGAAACTGCATTATTAGTGGATTTTCACTCTGAAAAATCAGTGTATGAAGGCAGATGTTTTTAGGTTGTGGTTTGAGGAATTTTTTTTTTCTTTTATCAGGTAAATATCAACCCTCACTTCAATTCTCTGATAAACTCAGAACTAATGTGTGTTTATATGCTGTATGGTAATTAGCTGCAATATCATTGTTGATTTTCAACATTATGAAAAAAAAAAAAAAAATCACTTAAAAAGCAAATGAGAAAAAAATTAGAAAAGCTTGGGTTATTAGTTTATGCAAATGCAGTTCTACCATTTACATTTTGTTATTATTTTATATATACCTATATGCCTGAGTCCTGTAGTATTAAAGTATTTAATTATGCTTTCTGCAGATCCTGAGGTGCTGAGAAAGATATATCCATATACATCCAGAATTATTTCTCCAACACAAGGTATCAGCTGTCCAGAACGAGAGACGGATAAAGAGAGAGAGAGAGAGAGAGAGAGAGAGACACTGAGCGGGAGGGTGGAGTTGCAGAGGGTTCGGTGTGACTTGTTCTCATTAAAGATTAAAACACAGTAACTTATTTCTGGTGAATGTAAGATCACCTATGCAGAGAGTGCTTTCCCCTCCAGCCCACAGAGTGGCACTGTGCCGAATCCCTCTGGAGAGAATTCAAACGAGAGCCTCGCTCTGCCTCTCCGTTTCCTTCGTAAGGCCTTCTCTCCTGCACTTCACACTCTTAAAAAGATTTGTAAATGAGAGCCTCCGTGCATGCGCGAGTGCGTGTTTGTGTGTGTGTGTGTGCGTGTGTGTGTGTGTGCGTGCGTGTGTGTTTTATACTGCTCAATCTAAGCAACAGAATGTGATCCGCATTCATTAAAATGAGTCGCTTACAGTAGCCAATTCATTTACATTACGTGTGCCGTGTTTGAATAATTACTCTGATGGTGGATATATTTTTCAAATGTCCCTCGCGTTGCTTTCCCTCTCCTGCACTCAGACAGCTTAATACTTTCCTCTCAGGGAGGCACTTTCACCTAATGAAAGTCGAGATCAATAGAACAGTTCTTTACTCTCATACACACTGCAAGTACACAAGGGAAATAAAGTACTATTTTTCATCCTCAAATGTATAATGGATATCATTCTTTATTTAATACTTTGTTCAATTCCAAATGCACTTCTAAAGGGAGAAATATTTCTTGGACCATGTCGGTTGTATAAAACTATATGATATAGAGAGGGAGAGAGAGAGAGAGAGAGAGAGAGAGAGAAAGAGAGAGAGGGATAAAAACAAATGTGAAATTGAATAACTAAAGTAAGGTGAGAGGGGGTGGGCATCCAAACAGAACTAAAAATTAAGTAAAAAAAAAAAGACATTCGTCGTATTATTGCATTATGTCCCGGAGAAAGGACTGTTTCTGTCAAAATGCTAATCTAGCCTTAAGAATTACACCGATGTTGTACAGAAATGAGTTTGAGACATTTACATATTCATTCGGCTTTTGCTACCTCGACTGACATATTCCAAATCCAAGTTCTTCAACGTAAGGGAAGAAAGGAAGAGCGAAAGAGTGATGAGAGCAGAAAAGGACAGATAAGAGCTGAGGGAGAGGAGAGGAGTGCAGTCTCTTCAGCTGGAACTCTTATCTGTGGGAGAGGAGAGAGGACCTTTCTTATGTAACGTGCGATTTCATTCAGGGGCCATATCTGATGATTGTGTGAGAGGAGAAAAAGCCATTTGAAGGAGAGAGAGACAGAGAGAGAGAGAGAGAGAGAGAGAGAAGGGGAAAGAGAGGCGATGTGAAAAGGAATCCATTGCCTCAGCGCGGCGCCCTGCGATGTCGAACTAGCCAAATGCCATGGAGGGTCAGCTGAATTATTTGAGTGGTAAAGCCCGGCCTGTTGCAGACAATGATAGGGCCTTCACCCTCATTTAGAGGTGGCATGGAAGCAGCTAACCCTCCTGCTAAAGTGTTATTTTTTTCCCTCTTATGAAATGTGATAGCTCTCAGGTGAAACAGCGGTCCAAAGTTAAAAGGTAATAGCGCGCCACGTAGCTTACAGCGCTGTCTGCCGCTGCCGGGGCGTGTGGGGGGCGGGGGGGGTTTCTCCTGCTCCATACTGTTTACCGTATCCCCCGGCGACCGTCTTCCATCGCCACGCCGACAGTTCAATCAGGATAAACAGTGTTTATTAGCGGACGGCGCTAACAGCCAGTACGACGCAGGCAGAACGGTAGATGAGCTCCAGATAGGAGCCACAGAGGAGAGGAGAGCAGAGGAGAGGAGAGGCCACCGCCTTTGCCGATTTGGACGTGCACATTACCTGTTTATTTGAAAACATGAGCACGTGGCCACTCTGCCGAAACCGTTATTTAAACACTCCCTTTGTGATCGTGCTCGCTAGAGGTCACGAGTAATGGATAGAAAAAGGGGTCAAGTATTTCTCTGTGCACCTCTGATGCCACTGTATGTTTGTGCAGTGTACGCTGTATAGGACTCGAGTCGTACCTTAAACCTTTCATGAATCAAGCGCGAAATGATATTTGTAATATATATGAAATGATATTTGCGATACATATGAACTGTACTGCCCTGCAGCAGTTATCTGCACATTTTTTATTGCTGGGGGAAAAAAAAATCTTTTGTGACCTAGCATTTACATACAATTGCTTTGGTAACTAGAAGCAGAAAGGAAAAATAAATAACCAATAGAACCATTAAATAAGTGTTTAAAATGCTTAAAAATGATTTTTAATTAATAGAATGAAAAGAAAAGTTGAGTTTTTGGCAAGAACACAGGTGGAGTCATTACTTAGCATACTGCCGAAGTTGCTGTGTGATGTTTGTAAAATATGATTAGCCTCTTGGTGTAACACTTAAATGACTATTTTTTTTTTCTATCTGTAATCAGAGGATTTCTGTACACTGCAGGTGACTTGACAAAGAGAAGAACAACAGTAGTTTTCTCTTTAGCGTTAGCTTTAATTTCATGAACTTGCACTGGCATGCCATTAGTGTATCAACATTGTTCAGAAAGAAAAACACTGAATATAAAAATCCAAGCTGCTAGCTAATGCCGTTTCTTTAGTAATTTCCCATGCTACTAGCTAGTGTAGTTTCTTTTGCATTTTTCCCAGTGACTCCCTCTAGAGGCCTGGAGGCTGTTTAACACCCTTATGGTAAAACCCACTTTACACTGATTTAAACATCTTAACAGTGCCCTTACTTGTCATTAATCATCATCTTTTAGACTGACTCACAGGTTCAATGACCAATTAAGAGAGCCTTTGAATGATGTAAATCTTCAGCCTGCACCGTGATTTCATAAAGTCCAGGTCTTTAGGTTGGGTTGCACGGCTCTCTAATGGAACCCAGGCCTGTGTGACACAGTTCAACAGCCCCACTCCCCTGTTTCTGCTGGAGGGGTGAGGAGGACACAGGAGATTAGGAGGTGAAGGTGCCAGTGGTGTCACCTCTTTGGAGGCTTTGAGGGTTTTGAGTGTTTGTTGGGGCCCGGAGTCTTTCCCCATCATTCAAAGCAGATGGCATTTCTCCTGCTCTGTCAGAACTTGTTTGGGGAATGCGGCCTTTGGCGAACCTCCGTAGTAAGAGTTATTAGGCGAGAACGGGCCAAACCACTTTGGGTTTGAGGGAGAAACCACCATACCCCAATAGTAGAGCGCTCGTCCTTTTCTTTACGCCATCATTCAAGCATACGATACCCGAAATTCCAATCATTGCTCAAACACCAACATGTTAGCTGTCTTCTGACCTCCTGTCAACCAGTTCAATGCTGTGCAGATCAATCCGTCTTAGGTCTGAATTCTTTTAGATGTTAAGACAGCTGAGAGAAGAGGTCGATTTATTTGCAGTGCACAGCTTTGCAGAATGTACGAATCAGTAATTGAAGAGTAATACAACATGACAGGAAGATTTCCCTATGATTTCAACAAAGAGAGAGAGAGAGTTACAAGAGGACCAAAGCTGCTTTAGCTAGAACTAAACAAAACAAAAACATTGATTTAAGAGCATACTGATGTCCAAATACAGAGAAAACTGCAATATAATTATTTTGTTGTGATAAACATTAATTTCAGGAAGGGGCAGTTAAACGGACCTTGGTCCACAGCTATTAAAAGGCATCAAGAGCAGGAGGCATGTTGAATTGATCTCAAACCAAACTGGACAAGCTTATCTTTATAAACTTATTGCCATTTACTGCCAGTTCTTGTGTACTTTCGTCCATGAAACGACACCTCAAAGCCATAAATTTAACTTCAGATTCAATCAATCCCATGGCCTGTGTGGTATTTTGAAAATAACAAATCCTCATGTTGTTTCCCACATGCCACTGTACCTTCAAACCGTTTGTTTGTACAAAGCTGAATTCATCATTTCATTCATTAAATACAAAGATCATAAATTATGAATGAAACACTAATGTGATGAATATACTTTGATTCTGGAATCCAGATCATCCATTGCACAGACTGAGAACTTTGTTGTGTCTTTTTTTTTTTTTTTTTCTTTCAGCGGAGGCCACAGTGCAGTCGAACAGAATGCAGGGTTCAGATGACTACTGCTGTATTGACCACAGTGAATGGGGCAGTATGGTGCATTTTAAACTGCTGAATGTTTTATCACATGCTCTCCTCATGCTGCCTGTGTCCACAGAGCGGACCCAGACAACTGCTTCACACTGTTATCTTCTCAAATGACAGAAGAGAGAGAAAGTAAACTGACAGACCCAGCCCCACAACACGGCCAGCTTCACTTACGCCCTCACGGCAACTTAGCAAAAGCACACATTCACATATAAACAGTAAACACAAACACATACGCGCACAGACATGCACACACACACATACACACACTCGCACACACAAGATGGTACTTCTTACAAACACTTTTAATTTACCTGAATAAGAAGATCAATCAGGAAATGTTTTGTAAAAGAGTACAGCTCTCTCTCTCTATCTAAATCTCTCTTTCTCTTTCTCTCTCTCTCTCTCTCTCTCTCTCTCTCTCTCTTTCCTGACCTTTCAGTGAATGAAGGTTTGTGAAAATTATAACGTAGGACAGTTTAATTTTGAAAATTAAGCAGCTTTTAATTTGAAAATGATACAGCTCAGGTTACACAAAAGTCTGTGTAAGACTGTGATGTTTATTTGTCATCAACTTGAGGAAGAAAGGTAGTTGTACATAGACAGACACACACACAAACACACACACACACACACAAAAACACATACACATACAAAAACACACAAAAACTGCCCCCTATAATTTGATCATTTGTTTATTTTCAGTAATCAGGCTTTGCACACCACATTCAAACTACAAACACACAAGTGTGTCTTTTCTTACAGAGACACTTAAAGTCAGTAAAGAAACAGCTTTTCAAACAAAAACTAGAATCCCACACAGCCTGTGCAAACGCAGGCATCGCTGCAGTAGACTCTAATTAGGATGTGAGTTTTGTGTGGCTGTAAATTCCCAACACACTGTTATCAAATGGAGTCTGTGTCCCATCTGTAGGGAGGAATTAAACAAGCGTATAGTGAAGAGAGGAAGAAAGAGAGAAAAGACGACACAGCCTGAGTAAGACGCTGAAGCTCTGCAATTAGCAGAGGAGGTAAAAACCAAGTACTGTTGTCTGTGTCCCTGATTGTTACATTCTCTCTCTCTCACACACAAACACACAAACAGAGGTTTTAAATATATCCACAATCATATGTGGAGTAGCAATTTGGGCCTCCGCACTGCAACACAGACACAATTTGTGTGTTAAGCTAAGACGGAGAGGAGGGTTGAGGGAGAGGGATCTTGGTTAGCTCTGACCGGAGTAGCGCCCAAGCAAAGGTCAGTGTGACCCCAGCGAGAGGGCAGTGTCATGTTCATTATGGCTTAAACTCAACAGAGACACACCAAGCTCACATGGGCCTAGTCTCTACTGGATTTAAGTGTGCGGCCAAGTCCACAACCACACACACACACGCACGCATGCACACGTACACGCACTCCATCACAGACTAAAGCACTTACCTGCCAACAGGTCGTGTATCACTCCAAATGCGCAGGGCAAAGAGAGGGCATGGAAAAGAAAGAAAGAAAGAAAGAAAGAAAGAAAGAAAGAAAGAAAGAAAGAAAGAAAGAAAGAAAGAAAGGTAATGGCTGCAGTATTTGAAAAGGAAAAAAATCCTCACGGTGTCTGTGATTGGAGGTTTGAAGGAAAGGGAGAATTGCAATGAGTTTAAGCCAAAAGCTGCTGTTTGACTCACGTAAACATCAACAGCAGCAACAATGGTGGGCAGGTTACCCACAGCAAGCCCGACAATAAACTCAGAGTTCCTCTCAACATCTCATTATAGTTAATGAGAGCTGTGTGTGTGTGTTTACCCTACCCCCTCAGCTAAGTGAGCATCACCCAGTACAAAGAAAGATTTGTTTGTCCATTGCCTGAATCTCTTCCCTTTGAGAGACACTGCTCTGTCAAACTGCTTTTACTCACTGGCATGCTTCCTCTCTCCCTCTGTAAAAGCCCTCACACTGGATTCACTGTCCTGACTGTTAGCGCAATTATGTTACACGTGTGCACTTGTGTGTTACAGTACAGTGGAGTGTATTTAAAAAAGAAAAAAAAAAAAAAAAACAAACAAAAAAAGAATTTTATTACAAAATATGAAATGTGGCCACAAATAATGAAATCCCGACCTCTCTCTTTCCCTCCGTCTCAGTCTCTGTCTGTCTCTCCGTCTGTGTGTCTGTAGGTGAGAGACTCACCTGGGGACAGCACGGCAGGCTCAGGGTACACTCTGTCAGCCTTTTGAAGAGTGACATCACATTCAAAAGGCCACATTACTTGATACATTAAAACGTTAAAAAAGAAGAAGAAGAAGTGAGCAGAGATAGGCATGCAGACTGTTTAGATGGTCCTGAGATGGACTGCATTGAAGCGTACTGCATTTTATACAAATCTCCCGTTGTTCTAACGTTATTTCACAATCATTTGGCAGAAAACTGGCAAATGGGTATTAAAGACACGTATGATACCAGAATACTGCTGAGGAGACCTGGTTTGGATCTGTCTTGTCAGCCTGTAGCTGTTATGCACATACTGTGTATAATATGAGGTAATATGAGGTAAGGTGCGTAATATGTTGCATGTAATACAAGGCTGACTTGAGGGATTTACACAAAGACCGGAGCTAAGACACAGTACGACAGAACTCATAGTGAGTACAGTGAGGAAGAAGAGTCATTGCTGTGTAACAACATCACAGCATTACAGAGTGTTTAGCTGGGCCCAACAATGTCAATGCATTTCTAATCCACAATACACTAAATAGAACACAAGCAGTCATTTAAGGGCCAAGTCCACCTAAAACTAAACCTTCAGCAAGGACATACTCAACAAACAATTTCTCTGTGTTTATTTATTTGTATGTTATTACCACCATAATGAATGACAGCATAACAGGTAATGAATCCCCATATCAAATGTTACGATTGTTATGATTATTATTTTATTTTTGTTATTTTTCATGTTAGCCTCATAAGGTATTACAAAAGCTTTATTAAGTATCAAAAGAATTCATCATACTCTATGGATATGAGATGTGATATATTGTGATATTGATAGAATATGTTTGCCAAATCTTTCTCTCTCTCTCTCTGGATGTGTTTGTGTGCGCGTGTGTGTGTTTGTGTGTAAGAGTCACTGAGGGCCTATTGATATGATATTGGTAAGAGGTGTTTACCAAATGTCTCAGATTGCTAAAATATGTACCAGCATGGGGTTAGAAAATATTGTTAGTCTTTGTTTTCTTCTTTGTTTCCTTCATTAAAACATTATAAGGATATAGTTTATCTCTGTAGTATGACAGACAACAACGACAACAACAATGACAACAACAACAATAACAAAACAAATTTTGCATATTTATTAGTTTGAGGTGTCAGGATGCCACATTAATCTTGTCGTTTAGTCCAGCTGTAGTCAACTCTGCGTTATTCCCATGCGTATGCGAGCGCAGGAACTGCGAAGCAGCGCAGGAATGCCAGGCATGCAGACCGCAGCCGCCTGCGTCCACTCCTCCTGGAGCGGCCGTGCAGTCAGGGCCGCACCGTTAGGGCTGAAATCAATACGAGATTCTATTTCAGCGCGGTCAGGGGAAAACGAGAGTGTGACAGAAAGAGGGAGTGAGGCAAAATGCAAACATCAAATCATCAACATGAGAAACTTCTGAGGGCACATGGAGAGGAAAAACAGGTCCTATGATAGGGACTGAGTCTGTTTATGGGCGTAATACAAATACATGGGACTACATACCACATTCTTAGTAACAAAAGTCCAACTGCATATACACACGAACCACAGAGTAAGCGGTGCACGGCCCAACGTGCGTCTGTGAATAATTTCTATAAATTGACACAGTCGGTCTGTTTTTGAGGTGGCTGGAAGTTATTTGAGTCATGTGTTTTCTGAGCAGTTATGAGAGTTTGATGTGTCCTTCTGTGTTGTCTGTTTTCCAGAAAGAGAGAAAAAGATATCTCTGTTTTGGTTAAGTGCAAAATATGGATGAGATGTTTCCCAAAAAATCTACTTAGATGAACGTGGTCCGTCTGTTTTAATATTGTTATTACTAAAAGGTTATTAAAAGTCTGTATGTAAAAGGCAGTCATATCTTCCATTCACAGTACATTAAAGAAGAGAACAAGAAGCTCCTTTTGTTAACATAATCTTGCCCATTCCAGTGCATGCGCGCGCGCACACACACACACACACACACACACACACACATCATGACCATTAAGGTCTTTTAAAAGGCTGTTATGAGATATTGAGATACTGAGATATTTAAACAGGCTAAATAAGCCTACAGGAAGAATGATTTCCACTGACATGTCTCTATGACCATTTATACTCAGAGATATAACTGCACAGATCTGATTAAACAGCATCCCTCAAGATATGTTTCTCTCACAAAATGCCCTAACACACACAGACACACACGCACACACACACACACGTACACACATATACACACACACTCATGCTGAGAAATGGCAGAGACAGGGGCATAGATAGATATAAAGGGGCATATAGATAGATATAAATATTTACATATCCAAATACAAAGGGGCTCGCAGACAACCACAACGCTGCGTGTGCGCACAGACACACACACACACACACACACACACACATTTCACTCACCCTCTATTATAAATAAATGAGGCCAAAATGATATTTCCCCTATTAAGTTCATTTTCCCCTTTTTTTTCCTTTTGAATAATGAATGTCTCATGGAATAGCCAAGAGAATTATAATGCTCTCCATTAATTCAACATATTTTTTTTAAGGATTACATTAAATTTCTCAATTGTTCGTACATTTAATATTAAAATCTCTAATCAGCGACTGTAAAAGGAACAACAAAGGCCTGACAGTTCAAAGAGACAAGCACAGCAAGAAATGCTTTGAGTTTCGCATAGCAACCTAAGAATGACAAACAAAAAACTATTACAATTTAAGTAATTAAACTAAAGCATTTCCGCTCATGCATCAAGAGCCAAGACTGAAGGGAAAAAAAAAACAAAAAAACAAAAAAAACAGAGTCTAGGACATGAAAAAAAAAAAGAAGACATTCATTATAAAGTGAGCCATCTTTAGAGAGCATCCTCTTTCTCCTGTAAGTATTTGTGTTCAAAGTCTTTCCAATGAATATATGCAAAACTCCATTAAAACATAAAACCACACATCCCTCTACACACTCTCTCTCAACAACATAAAAAAGAACCCCCCCCCCCCCAAAAAAAAAAAAAAATAAATAAAAATAAATAAAACATATAAATAAATAAATCTACCGGCTTCATTTCCAATACAAGCCCTGCCTTTCATATGCCTTTGGTGTCCTACAAAATTAACATATGAGAGGGTATTTACCACTCGACAAAATTTCTGTGTGTTTCCATGAAAGTCCACTGCAGCCCTGTGATGGAGCAAAATGAAAAGACTGCCTTACTTGTTGAACGCAATTAGGGCCCCGACGATGGACAGCCAGGGCAGTTTAATGTTTCACACAGACCGTAATTAATCCTTAACTGTTAGAAAGTGTCCTCCCCTAGGAACCAATTACTTGAAAAGCACTCATCATACGCACGATACATACAAACAAATCCTTCAAGCACAAAGTAAATGTTTAAACATTAAAAGGGGGGACGAATACAGGAAGCCATAGCAATCAGGGGTTTTTTTTTTTGTGTTTTTTTTCCCTTTTTTTTCTTTTTTCGTTCTTTTTTTTTTTTTTTTTTTGTGGAGCTAATTACCAATAAGAGCGGCAGCCGACTGGCGTTAGATAATTATGACACTGGTGTTCGGCTCCAAACACTCTGCCCCTGCCTCACTGTAATAAGGATCTGTAGATCAAGGGCAGAGAGAAATCAAGTGCTAACACGACTAAGCTCAGCTGCCAAAGCCCAAGGCCTACACACGAGTCTTATCAACTGGAATTAAGGCTCTGAAGTCTCTCTCTCTCTCTCTCTCTCTCTAATAGCCTGGGCCCTCGCTCTGTGCTGATGCTGTTTGTTCATTTAATCAATCTCATCTTGTGTCGGTGACATGCTGCTGTGCTAATTCTGTTGTCTGTGAATATGCGTTACTTGCCAGAGATGCTGACAGCTCATTATTGCCCTCTGATTGTAAACGTGATTTATTTTATTTTCCCCCGCCGCCACACTGGATAAGCTACTAAAAGACTGCTAAAGAGCGCCTAGCCTCGTCTGAGATTGTATAAATATTGATCTATCGCTTTGTTAACTTAAGGGTTAGCTTTTTGCTTCAGTAAGCGGACAGGGAGAACGTTGCAGGCGCGAGACTGAGTAAACGTAATAATGTAATAATAATAATAACCATGCCTGTCTGAAGAAGCTTGTTCTTGTGTCCAGCTCACCATCTTTCCTGCATCATCTCATTTTAAGACTATCTCACATGGACATGAGTCAAAGCTAGTGCCCTCACTCAGCTGAAGAGGGTTCTTACACTATAACACTTGACTGCTGGACTAGGATCAGTTATGATGTCAGTCTGACTCTGGTTTAGCTTAGGATGAGCTGGGATTGCTGATCCTAGCTCTGCTGTGAAAGGAAGAGGGTAACTTGAACTACATATCTGCACTTTCTGCTCTTTGAGAGGCTAACATGCATTGTTTACACGGTATTTGTATACACGGTAAGAGTTAGTTTTGAGAAATAATGTCTAACACAGCAGTGATGTCGTACTTAATTCAACCGAAAGTTCCGCTCAACTGCTATAGAGGAAAACTAAAAAAAGAAAACAGCCCTGTCTCATTGCACGAAAAGTGTTGTTGGTGCCCATTCACATTCATAGCTGACCAAGCAGTCGCCCAGACTGTCGTCCTCTGGTAACACTCCTCCAGTTTGGTAACTGTGGTCTCAGTCAAGGTTTCTGCCTGAATAGAGAACACTGAGACGGGATGTCTGAACAGGGACCACAGACCAACACAGCTGTGACATGCCTCCATTTCTCTCCACTGACCAGGAGATTTCCACAAACTTCTCCAACCTTCTCTAACCTCTGCTGAAACAGAGGACATGGATCTCATCTCAAACCATCATCATCATTAATAATACGTGCAGTGTCTTGTGTTTTTTTGTTTCTTCTTTTTTTCTTTTTTGGAGGAGCTAAAATCCACAACAACTAAACTATCATGAATGAGCTGGCCTTGAACTGCAGTAAGCAAGGACACAAAGCCTGATTCTATCTTACTTGACAAAGAGAAAAGAGTAATTAGAAAAGAGAGGGTTGTGTGTAATGCAGTTTGGCCTTTGGCCCTGAGTTAGAGAGACTAGATCTGTGTTATTATAGTATTAAAGGCTAAGTCCCCACTCATAGGATCATCCTACCACTTATTTATCCATAACCATCTCCCAGTAAATCTTATTGCTTTTCCAAAGCGCTCTCTCTCTCTCTCTCTCTCACACACACACACACACACACATACACACACACAAACACACAGGAGATGTCCAGTAAATAAAAATACACATAGTGCATAGATATACTGCGTAGTCATCTGTCATTCTCTGCAGATGGATATACTGAATGCAGATGCAATATGTGTCATCTCGCTATGAGATGCTTTCACTCTGCAGAGCAAGTGAATGAGAGAGAGGGAGAGAGAGAGAGAGAGAGAGGGAGAGAGAGAGAGGGAGAAAAACAAAGCCGTCTAAATCCCGTTTGGGTTCGAGGCAACCCAGATGGAAAGCTACCAACTAGCTCTAATTCTCCTAATAGGATGTTCCACTCTAAATAGGAGCTCGTGTTAATACGGCGATTTTCATTCAAGCTGGAAATTGTAGTTTTAAATTACAGTTTAATGCTTCAGATTTTTAATAAAAAGCTTCCCCTCAAAAAAAAGCTGCACAGTAACACAAAAATTACCACAGCGTCTTGAGCATACAACCACAGCTAGCCATTGTCAACCAATTACTATGCAATGCCTTTCTTCTGACTGAATAGCTCACTGTTAGCAAATAATGAAATGGCAATTACAGCAAAGCTGTGTTCGCATTACCCTCTTCATTTTATGCCACACTGTAATTATTGTCAATCCTAGAGGCTTACTCTAGCATGTAAGAAGCAGCAGGGAAGAAAATGGAGTGGGTTGGCGCATGGAAAATTGGAAATGCCACAGTTACCTTTTTATCAGCAGCACTAGACCTCTATACACACTTAGACTTACAGGATATGTGCACAAATGGGTACACACACACACACACATGTAAATATCTGCTTTCACTTACGTACACACATTTACACACACACACACACACACACACAAACACCCATGACATGTATGGGTATACACATTTGATCCACAAAGAATCGCTCAAATACATGACATACACAACCTGTTCTCAAATACACACAAAAAAATTGGGAAAAAATATTGTCTATGTATGTCTTGCTGATGGTTCAGTACGCTGTCGTGGTATATAACTGACAGCTAAAAAGAAGGAAATAAAAAAAAAAAAAAAGAGAGAGAGATATCATAGATCTTTATTTTTTATTTATTTATTTATTTTTTTTGCTCATCCTTTTTTTTTTTTTTTTTTTGGGAAGCAGTCATTCCCCGAAGACACGAGGACTCTCGTCGTTCCACTGTCTGTCTGGAAGCAAAGTGGTGGAAATATTCCTTTAGCCAACGACCTCATTAAGCTCCTTCACGCTGCTCAGTAATGCAGAGTGGCATGCAACTGACTCGTTCCCCTTCAGTCTGACGCGTCTCGCCGACAGGACCGGTGGCTCACACAGACAACCTCTCCCCAGACTACAGAAAAAAAAAAAAGAGAGAGAGAGAGAGAGAGAGAAGAAAAGGAAAGGAAAGCCTGTGACGTGCATGAGAAACAGTTTCGCCCATGTCCTAATTCCAAACGACGCTCTGACCATCTAAAAATACCGTTCTTGAAAAAATTTCATCCGTGTTTGAACTAAATACCGGTGGTATGAATACCACAATATTGGCACTTTAATGAAGGCCGCGCATGTAAAAGACGCACACAGCTCTCGTGACACTTGCAAAGAGACAGATGCCAGATAAAGGGATGTGGAAGATCTTTTGTCAATACATCTTGCATGCATCCCTGACAAATCAAAGTGAATAAACAATGTCGGGGGTTTCGACATACCTGCTGGAGCAGGAAGGCAGAGCCACTAATGCGATTCTGACAGGAGACGGCTGAAGGTCGACCTTTAAGCCCCGAAACAGCTCCCGTTTCAAAACCGCGCACCAAATTTAAGAAGACTTTCTTCTACCTGGTGTGCGCGTTAATAATTTTTTTTTTTTCTTTCTTTCTCTGGCTTTTTTTTTTTTTTTCCCCACCACCACACTATACCTCTACTGCTCCTTTTGAGTTTAACAAGAGTGTTGAAAGAAAAGGCAAGAACCAAGCGCGTTTCTGTCTTTAAGAGAGGCTCAGTGTTCACAAAAGCTGCTGAGTTCACTTCTCAGACTAAGGTAAAGAAAACCTGTCAGAGACACATTACCGCCGCTAACGTAACAGCATCGTCTAGAAACCTCAAGACCAAAGGCAGCCAAGCAAACATCACAAGCAGCTCCTGCAGAATAAAAACTCTTTCAACTTTCACAACTGCTTAGGTTCTGAGACTCCTCCACTAGTTTATGTGTATCTCAAGGTAGGATTGGTGGGGATTTTTTAAAAAAAAAAAAAAAAGAGAGAGAGAGAGAGAGAGAAAGAATACAGTCATTACAGTTTAGCGGAATGTCATTTTGGCAGACGTAGACACAGGACTGCTTGACTTAAGATGTGTAACTGAAATCAGTATTCTTTTGTTTTCCTCAAGCCTCGTGGCTGATAGGTGATGTTACACTGCATAAAAAAAAGGAAAGAAAAGAAAAGAAGGGAGAAAATAAAAAAAGAAAAGCTAAGATGCCAATTTATTTTACTTCCGCATACGGCATGGCCTGTGAATTCCAAAAAGCACAAATGTTTTGATTTTTTTTTTCTGCTGTAAAAGATGTCAAGGTATCAATCACAGACATTTTGTGCATGTTATTGCCATCCCCCCGCCCCCCCCCCCCCCCACCACCACCTTTCTTTCTCTCACTATTCTCCTTTTTTTCCCCACAATTCAGTATATGCCAGACATGCTAAACGCAGACAACACGGTTTACTTCAAAATACAGCTTTTGAATGAAAGTCTCTGGGAAAGTCTCTTGCAAATGTGTGTGTGTGTGTGTGTGTGTGTGTGTGTGTGTGTGTGTGTGTGTGTGTGTGACTCACTGTTACACTCAGCCCTAGACCTGACAGAAGGTGTGTATCAACACTGATATGTTCTAATGTGCGATTGGCTATCTGGTTAAGGAACATCCTTTTAATTTGTTCCAAGTTCTGAGTAGGCAAGGCCAACAGCCAATGATACAAAAAGGAAAAAGAAGAGAGAAAGAGAGAGAGAGAGAGAGAGAGAGAGAGAGAGAGTGAGAGAGAGAGTGAGAGAGAGAGAGAGAGCCCCTCTTAAGTGGGCAAAGATCCACATGACTGTTTTGAAGAATAATAAGTAGAGTGAAACTGTAGAAATCTGATGATATGTGAATAACATAAGGTGACCAATTACATTACACACAGTGTAGATGATGGCTTTAATTTCCTGATGGAGAGATTAATAAATAAACGTGTGTAATAGCCTCATCAAACGCTGGAGAACTCCGCTATCCCTGTCATCCTCCGGTTATTTTCTTTGATAGACTGCCAGAAGCCAGAAACTCAAAACTGTATAAAGCTTTTCAAATCCTCCAGAATAAACCTGGGCGGGACTTTCTTAAAACACGCAAGGTCTTCTACAGAGAACTGCGTACAAGAAAACAGTGAACTTTACTGAGACAAATTAAAAAAAAAAAAAAAAAAAAACTTTATCAAGAGAAAGTCAACAAAGATATATTTAAATATTGTTACTGAGGTTGAAGAAGAGACTTTTTGAGGTATATAAGAAAAAAAGAAGATCGATTTCACATCACCGCACAGCGAGATGTAAACTCTGTCGTGTCAAACAGAGCCCTTGGCTATGACGGTTGCCTATATTTATTTGATTTTAGACAAAAAAAAAAAAAAAAAAAAGGATTCGTTTTCGACCAATGTGCATACGTTTCAATCATCTGTTTCGGTTTGCGGAGTACAACACAGTGACAGTGGTGAGCATGATCCTAGTGCAGTTCAAAGTCTTTTCAGATGATAAGTTATTCTTTGATTTGGTCACTTTGTTTTTCCCCCCAAAAAAGTGTTCCTATTCTCATTCAAAACCATGCTACCACAGAGACAGAATTATCCTCATTCTCTCCCCCCCCCCCCCCCCCCCCCCCCCCCATCTCCCTTACCTAAAATATCTGTTAATATGATTCGGAAGTCAGCAAAACATCAAACTTTCACCCCATACTCATTGGGCCTGGTCTGTCACCACAGATTCAAAAAACCCGTTATGCCTCTTATTCTCAATCCAAATCTTAACCTTAAACCCTAACCTAATCTCGATTTAACCAACCTTACAGCAGTCAAGGGTTACTCAATAAATAAACAAGCAGGGAAGTCAAACTCTTTGAATCAAATAATCAATGTATATGATGGGAAATGGGAGTTGGAGGGGTTTTGTTACACACGGGCGGAGAGCCAGGCACGGCCCCTGACTCTCCGGTGCTTTGAGTGAAGAGAGTTTGGTCTATAAGGTGCTGTGAAGGACCAGAGGGACGAGCGAGTGGATCCAAAGACAACACGGCTTAGACCGTACAGCAGCGGGACATTTCCTCCAGTCCCTCAGATCTGTAATATACTCTAATCAGAGACCAACACAGCAGAACCCCTTTTAAACCTGAGACACACGCACGGGCACACACACATACCCACACACACGCACACGCATCGCATAGGCATTCATACATTAACCATCAGGGGAGTGAGGAGTCCAAACAAACTTGGAAGTTATATAGAGTGTGATTGTGTGTGTGTGTGTGTGTGTGTGTGTGCGTGTGTGTGTGTGCATGTGCGTGCATGTGTGTGTGTATATGTGTTCTCATGGTCAGGCTTTCATGGTGTGTTTGTGTATGTGTAAGCATGTTTGCATGCCCATGCGTGATGTGTGCATGTGTTCGTGTGTGTGTGTGTGTGTGTGTGTGTGTGGTGTGTGTATGTGTGTGTGAGATGGTAGAGGCAAAACTGGATTACACAGGCTCTCATGGGCCTGATCCTTGACTGGCAATTAAGCTCATAGGCTTTATACAGAGCGCACACACACACACACAGAAGATTTCAAGCCATTTTGAGGACTGACAGATTGTGGCGAGGGGGGTGGTAGTGGTAATATGTGAGGTACGGTGAAGTCTTCCTCACTAATGAGACTGGGTTAATTGGTATCGTTACTGTAATCTCCGGGGGAAGAGGACAACACGCCTA
>NC_044496.1:6061271-6093771 GCF_902362185.1 Chanos chanos | reverse complement strand
CACTCACACACACACACACGTGCGCACACACAGGCATGCTCACATACACACAGACACACACACACAGACACACGTACACGCACACACAGACACACACACATATACATACACTGACACATACACACACGCACACTAATACACAAATACATATACATACATAAACTGACGCACACACAGGCACGCTCACATACACACAGACACACACACACACACAGACACACACACACATATACATACACTGACACATACACACACACGTGTGCGCGGAGGCGCGCGCGCGCACACACACACACACACACACACACACAGACACATGCACACACACCCACACACACACACATACACACACACACAACAGAGTGTAAACATACATACGAGTGTGTGTAAGAGATACATTTACAGCACTATTTAGCCAAAAGACATGAATAAATAAGCGATCAGTCCAATAAGCTGTATAGAGCTGGACTCCATCAAAGGAAATAAGGTATAAAGTTAGGAAAATGGTGTTAAACCAGCCCAGCCAGACAGGACATGAGGATGAGCAGAAAGATGAAATGTACAGGAAGGGTCCTTTTTTGACAGAGAGCAGAGATTACTGCACCCATGTGTCTAAATTAAACCCACATCAGCATGTTGCTCCATTCTCCATACCAAAGCAGTGAAGCTAAAGAGAACCAGATGATGTGCGTCACTCATCCAGAGGTGACCAATGAGAAAAGGAGGAGAAGGTCAGAGGGCTGGCCTACATTTTTCAAAATGGCCTTTCTGCTATGTTCTACTAACTCCGTGCCAGCTTTTCCTTTATCATATGCCAGTCCAGACGCCATACATATGGCTAAAGCTCTTAGCCGTTTTACCTATGTCAAGTCACATGAGGTCACAGAAAGCAGTAATGGCTTCACTTCGTGGTCATAAACCTGTGCTCCTGATCACTTACATATTTACACTTTTAGATGCTTTACATTAGAGCTTAATCTGATGGAAACAGTTCACAAGATGTACTGTAGGTAGAGAAGAGTGACCCCTAATGAATTAAGACTAGGCACAATTGATAAGGTCAACATATAGTTTCATAGAACAAACATTGGTTCGTAAGTATGATTTTCTGGTAAATGATTATCTTCTGTTGGTATCTTAGTAAGAATCATCTTCGAATTGCCTGGAGAAAGCGAATTGGAAGGAACCTCCGTGTTAAGAGCGGTAGATGACTTGTACGACTGCGTGAGAAACATAAGAATGTTGACGGACAGCCAATATCCTGTTTTCCAACATCAACAATAAAAGGTTTAATAATAAATACAGGGGTATCTGAATTAAAAAGACACCACTCTACATTTTTAATGTAAATGTCTTTCTGCTTGCTATTAAATATGAATGAGTTCCTCGCTCACCTCTAGGGTGAAGGGGAGGATCTGGATTGGTGCCATAAACCAGAGTTGAGAACAAGGCCCTTGAAAGGCAAAGCCGACGGGAAGAGAAGAGAGGGGAGGGGTACAGTGGAATGGGGGGGGGGGTTAGGGTGCAGCAGGTTTGGGGGTGGGGGTGTAGGCCCTGACAGAGGTACTCCCACACTCATCCAACACCAATGACAGAACTATCATACAAAAAAAAAAAAAGTATTCTTTTTAAAGGATCCCAATGTCCTTTGCTCCCCAGCCTGACGATTAGCGATTAGCTCAATGGCACTGGGTTTAAATCACTCAGAGAAAGCCACGGTTGAGTTTTTTTTTCTTTCTTTCTTTCTTTCTTTCTTTTTTTTTTTTTTGGCCTGCTTGATTTACTCCCCATCAGCCCCACTTCGGCACCCAGGACATTACTGATGTCCAGCTCAAACGAGAAAGCTGTGACAGAGAGAGAGAGACAGAGAGAGAGAGAGAGAGAGAGAGAGAGAGAGAGAGAGAGAAGGAGGAATTAGGGCCGAATGGGGCAGGGGAGCAATGTGGAGGCTATCACATTAACCTGACCGGGGCTCCTCTAATAGGGTCTAGAGCTTAAACCGATATATCAATTTACTCCCCCTAGTGCAGGACTTCAAAGAGCCCAGTCCATTCCCACTGGTGCCGCCTGACCTCGATCAATCTCTCTGTCCACAAGACATCCTACTTTGCAAACCGAGAGAGGCCAAAAATGGTCAATCAGGCTGTCTGTTCAAACAGAGCCCGGTCAAGTCGACCATCCAAGGTCAGGTTAACTACAGAACCAATCGGAGGGTCTGCACAAAGAAACAGTGCAAATTATGGCTTCAGCTACCTGGGAGAGCCAATAAGACTCTCTTTTCAAACCGGGCGTGGGTATTTTAACCAATCAAAGTCAAGACAACAAGAGAGCCAATCGGAGGATCTGAACAAAAAGCCATTCTTTTTGAAGATTGTCTTACCAAGAACGTCACCCGTCATATCTGTCCACACTATGCCACAAATCGATTTCTTTTGTGGGACTTCTCTTCCCACAAGTTGGGACGACTCACAAAATCTCATTCAACATATTACTCTAAAAGTTGACGCTGAGGTTCATAAAGCAGCTGAAACCTGAAAGTGCTCAGTCACTCGGCTAAGCTCAACGTCTGCTCAGCTTGAGATGGGTCAGAATCAAAACTGCGGGTCTAGTTTACCAGAACAGTCTGTCAATGGAAGTTTACATGAAACAATGCTAACTGCGGTTCAGAAAATGCAGACTGGTTGTGCTGTTACGACTGTAGCCAAACCAATGACCAAAAAAGACAATGAAGCTAATTCCTGTGTGCGTGTGTCCGGGTGACGTTGCTAGCAGAGCAAACCCACCATCATTCACAAGGCCATTCTTGTGAGCTAAAAGAATAAAGAAATAAATAACCTCTGGCTTAATTTGAACAGAATCTGAATTTGTTCATAGATAAGTAATTCTCAGTGCCACAGCAAAGCCTTATCACAGCTACTTAACTCCTGACGAGGATGCTAAGGAAGTTAAAAAAGCAAAACCTTGAAATCTTTGTCCGTGTTCCCCTTTTTCCGGATACACTCACAGATGACTTAAGACCAAATGCCAATCTCTTGCTCCTTATCAAAAGCACATCTACAAACAAACTGAGCTAATAAGCCATTAGAAACAATTATATTTGTTTTGGTTTTATCTAGCATCTTCATTTCCATTCAGATAAAAAAATAAAAAAAGACTCCCTCTCCACAGACTGCAAACAGAAGAAAAACAAAAGAAAATCAACATTTGTTTAGACAGGCACCTGTAAACTGTGTTTGTGTTTGCGAGACATTTACAATGGTGCATTCTGAGACCGACTCCTGTTCTGTTAACGCCATGTTCTATCTTTCCTCTGTGCTTCTGTTCTTTTACACCAAAAAATCAAACAACCCCTCTCCCAGTGCAAGCCCTAGAGGCCCATGATGTCATTGCCAGTACAGCACACTCCATGCTGATTGACATACGCCTCACATGGGAAGAGAGAGAGAGAGAGAAAGAGAGGAAACAGAAAAAAAAATACCAGTCTTTGTCTCTTCCAACACCTCCTACCTTATGCTAACCTATTTTGTCAAAACAATTCCCGGAGAAATTAAACGACACAGATTCCGTCAGAGAAGAGCCCAGATCTGCTGATGCTAAACTAATCCAGACTAACAGCACCTGTGTTGAGATGTTGCTCAGATGTGCCTTCCCTGAACACACGGTATACTGTGCACTTTCACAGCTGAACTTAGTTCTGAAACACCGTAAAGAAATATAAAATTGTATCTGAGCGAGAACACATGCAGACAGCCAATAATTTACGACAGAGTAATGAACTTCTGTTACAAAAATAGTATAATTAGAAATACACTCTTTGTATGAAGAAGTAAACGCTAATTATTTTTAGAGCCTTATTCTGTTAGCCATTCATTGATAAGCGTTCAAAGATGACCAAGTACAGAGCAGATTACAAACTACAGGGACTTGGTAACAGCTCTCACAGATTCTTCATGTGTTCCTGATATCATTTAGGTATCAAGGGAACAGTGTGCACTTAAATGGTGGAAAGTTTCAGTTGAAGAAGACGAAGAGGAATTAGGTGAAATTAGAGTGGTGGTGGTGGTGCTGGGGCGGGGGGGGGGGGGGGGGGTGTATTCATAGCAGTTCTTTCACGATTCACACTGATCAGAGTAATCATTTAGACATAGAGGGGGAAAAATTGTAAATACCTTGGGAAGAAAGGGTTTGAGAGAAAGGAGAGAGATAGGGAGAGGAGGAGATAGAAAGGAGGTGAGTGAGAGAGAGAGAGAGAGAGAGAGAGAGAGGTGGAGGGGGTGCTGAAAGCGCTTGGCGGAGAAGGTAGAGAGAAAGTGAGAGAGAGAGAGAGAATGAGAGAGAGAGAGAGAAGCAGAGCAGACTGATCTGTGCATACAGAAGAGCTGTGAGATGTGAGGGAATTTTACATCAGGCTTTGTCTGTCACTCACCTCGTCAGTGTGTGTGATCATACTGCCTGCTCCTCAGTCGTTTTATCTCTCTCTCCCTCTCTCCCTCTCTCTTTCTTTCTTTTGCACCCCGTCTCTCGCTCTCTTCCCCTTCACCGAGTTGCCGGGGCGTGCCCTTGCCAAAAAATGACAGGTGTTGAGACTAAATCAAAGAACTTTTATTCCTATTGTTTGTTGAAAGATACCACTTATGACGGTTACATTTAGCACTGCCTCTTACAGTTTTTATAGTTAATGCTCCTTCACAGTATCATACAGCAGCTAGGAATACACCTTTAAACTACATCATCTCTATGACTGTGACAGAGGTATAACTTATAAAAAAAAATTACAGATTAATAAGAACACACACAGAAAGATTTATTTTGGTTGGTTTTATTATTAAGAAAAACAGATAAAAATAGAGCTTGTTCCTCTCTCTCTCTCTCTCTCTCTCTCTCTCTCTCTCTCACACACACATACACACACACACACACACACACACACACACACACATGCATGCACACCTTCATTTCCGTCCCTCATAACACAGAGGGCACCTTGTATGCTGCATTATAAAATCAAACACAGATCCACCACAATGGATTTTTTTTCATGCCCACTGAAACATGCAAGCCATCCCAAATATTCATTACTGCAGAGGACAAGACAGACACACACACACACACACACACACACCCCTATAGATTCAGGCCACTCACCATAGTAGATTCTGTTCAAAATACTGAAACCCAGCACTGTTGAATAAATACATACCTGCTGTACATACATTTATAACCATTTCACTCAGACTGTGATTGACAATTGGGACACTTTTGGTGTCTCTCTGTACAGTGGCAAAGAGCCAAGGATTTTGTCACAATGGCAGTTCAATAGCAGTTCGACTGAATTAAGTCCTTTGTCCCTGCCACACGAGGGCCTGGTTTCTGCACGGGAGTATGAGTGTTGATCTGCACTGCTAGAAGCAAACAATACATAACGCTAGCCAACTGTTCAATCGCCGTGCTAATGTCAAGGCCAGGCTAGAAGCTCACAAAGCCAATCAGCTAAGTGCTCCGGTCAGCTGTTGTGTCATTAATTCTGTAAATACAGCTGGCTACGCTCACTTCTCTATACCAAACACACAGGACTCAGGTTTGCACCAGATGAGTGCAGAGAATCAATGAACTCTGTTTCTTTCTTTCTTTCTTTCTTTCTTTCTTTCTTTTGGTCTTTTGTACTGAGTGTTATCCTGCATATGAGAGAACAGGAAGAGGAATAAAGTAATTCAATGCAAGACGACCACTATAGAAAATGACACTGTTAACAGTCGGAATCTCGTTGTTACATTTAGACAAGTAGTTTGATTTATATTTTAACCTTGAAATTAAATATTTGCTTAAACGTACGCAATAGAGAATGATACTTTTTGTTGTTGTTGTTGTTGTTGTTGTTGTTTTTACATTACACATAACATTTTTCATGTTTGCCACACACTTTTTGAATGACATTTCATGTTTGAACCTAATGTGAATGGACTGTCAGTTTTACTGTTATTGTGTCCAGTCTTGAGTTTCGAAAATGAAACACGTAAAAAAAAAAAAAAACATGACTGGGCTAAGTGTTTGTGGAAGAGAAATATTCCATTCAAACCAGTGACTCCATTATTTCTGCTGCACTCCAAACTGATGGTTTAGCACTTGCATTGTCCTTTCCAGCTTAGACAGCACAGTGGCATGCTCTGGTTCTTCTTTTCTTACATATCCTTATTTTTTTTTTTCTTTTCTTTTTTTTTTCTGCTGCACACATCTTGTATTATTTGCTGGGCTAGAGAAAGAGAGGGGGGTGCAGCACGGTCAGTGGTTTGCCACAATGGATTTGGGGGGGGGGTGGGGTGGGGTCAGGGCGGGGAGATTGGGGGTGGTGTGTGTGTGTGTTTGGGGGGGTTGTTGGCAGGAGTGCAGCTAGCAGGCCAGGCGCGGGCGCTGGGCCTAGACCAGACTCTGTTTTCAGTCCTATGCCACGGCCCAGTGACTAATCACCACACAACAAACATCAAGAGGGATTGTGGGAAGCACAAACAGAGCTAGCAGGACAGGGGAGAGAAGCTAAGGTCTCTAAGAAAAAGACAGAGGCTGTCTTCTCACAAAACCAGTACAACGTTTCTTACATCTGCCTTTTTTTTTTCTTTTTTTTTTTTTTTTAACAAAAGCCGCTTTGGAAAACAGTGTAGAAGAAGAGAGTGAGACTGTGAGAGAGGGAGAGAAAATAAAAAAAAAAAAAGTAAGAGAACAAAAGGTTTGCGTGATTCCATGTGCAGAGGAACAAGCGGTAGCACTGGAGGAGTGTCGCCTGTTTTCCTCCCCTCATCCTTCTCACGCCGCTCCACTTTCCTCCACGGTGGAACATCTCCCATTACACGCTCCCGGAGACCAGGGTCCCTCACACACACACACACACACACACACACATACACACAGAGTCATCCTTGTATCAGCCAGTGCAATGAGGGAAATTAAATAACCCGCAGTTTCAGCTACTTTAGCAATCCCAATTAGCATATTTCCCCCCTGGCGGTTAATGTCGTCGGCTGTGAAAAAGACAGTAATTTAAGACGTGGGTTTTTCTCAGTTCATATGAGACTTTTTAGTGAGGAGCCAGGATGCTGCTTAACAACCTGAGAGAACTTTGGCATATTGTCATTCACATTATTCAGAAACCCAAACGACTGCAAACAATGTAGCAGGTTTTAGAATCAAAGCATTATCAACAATAAAACAGAACCTTTGGAATAACATTTTCACCCACATTGTACATCTTTAGCTTATGAATTTCACAGCCTTTTTGTTTGTTTGTTTGTTTGTTTTTTGCTCAGGTGTTTTTAAGTGTAATTATGTTATGTTTTCATAGTAAACACCTGAGTAAATATATATTTATATTAATTCAATACTGGTTGCTCTGTCCTTTCTCTCTAAAACTTATTTTTAAAGATACTGTGTGAACATGTCAGTAGTGTGAACTGAGTGTTTGCAGCAATGCAGAACTCAAAGTGCATTACATATTTGTTACAAGTTAGTACAAAGTTATTACCAATATACTGACGTTAAATTAAAAGACCGGCATAAACTATTGTCCATTCATATATAACAGTACGTATGGTTCATCACATCGCTAAGCATTATTAAAATACTCAGTAATCTCCAACAGAACTATTATAACCACCTGCATACAAATGTCATTCAAGTTTCCACATCACTCCAAGTCACTCAAAGTCAGGAAACAAAGAGGAGTCATTTAAGCTAGACCTCAACTAAGCTAGAAACCAGCTAGAGGCTGCATTACAGAGTTTGGTTTCGCGAAACATTTTCTTTTTTATTTCTTTTTCTTTTTCTTTTTTTTTTTTGCACACAAAAATATATTTCAGATTACACTTCATCATCCAATAACATCTTCTGTCCACTCCCGTCTCTATTGCCACTAAAAGCAGGAGATCACGGTGCAGCGGCGTTGAGATAACGCGTCTCGTTTCTCCGTCCGCAGTAACCCGATGCACTCCCACAGCTCCGGCAGTTGCTGGCTCTCAGCTGTTGACCCAGATGAAGACGGCGCAGTCACAGACTAAGAGCAGTTTTTCGGCCAGATAAGACTCCGAGGGGCAGACCAGCGTGAGCGCCCGCTTAAGCTGTCGCACCGACTCCAAAGCCAGCGGGACTGTAGAGTTTCTTTTTTTTTTTTTTTAAAGTCTCTGCAGACTTTACTCCTTACAGCAGATCATTAAAACCCCATGGCCTTTTTCTCATCACTCTCTCTCTCTCTCTCTCTCTCTCTCTCTACCGCTGAAGTGATTCAATACGTAATTAAAGTTTGAATAAACAGGGACTTTACCCCCTATGCCACCCACCCCCCACCCCCCCTCAACCCCCCCCGCCCCCCATCCTCCACCCCCTTCCTCATTTTCCTCCCTAAGTGTCTTCTGTTCCCCCCCCACCCCTTTCCCTTTCGCTCTAGGCTGAAGCGTTTCTGAGTGCTATGGGGACTGACTTTTTTCTCTCTCTCTTTTTTTTTTTTTTTCTTTTTCCCTTCGCTGGCTGGCGGTGGACGCTGGCCTTCGGTTTAATTGGAAACCTAAATACTTTGGGTAATGCGTGCCCCCGGGGACCCGAGCTGCCATATCTCTTACACATGTGTTCTGTAGACAGACCAGGCTTTTCTGCTGGGCTGTGGCTACGCTAAGACATCCCTTCTCTGCCCCCCTTTGGTACAGCTGTCTTCTCTGTCAGCACTGCTTTCATTACCAAAATAGAAATTTGTGTTCTAAGTGCTGCAACATTGCTAATGCTAAATATGTGAATCCCAAGGGTGCTAATTATGGTGGAGTACCAGCAACACGGGTTCCACTTCTTTTTTTTTTTTTTCACCTCACATAACAACTGTAAAAGCAATTTGAGCATTTTTCAATTAATTAAACACATAGTCTCCCAGTACCCTCTTGTCATCCTGCCCTCCAGGACCAAAGCTAATTTGTGTAGGAGAGAGAGAGAGAGAGAGAGAGAGAGAGAGAGAGAACATGGTGGGAACATTTTTTATCTTTTTTTCCCCTTTTTCAAAAATGGCCCCTACAAAGAAATTAACAGAGTAGATCCACTGTTTTAAAATGGATAAGGACATGATACTTTCAGAGGAATTTTAAATGATCCTGTTTTTCCATTTAACAGATTAGAAAGCATATATCAGATCTATATACCATGGACGGTTTGTTCTCTTTAAGTCATAAAGGAAACACAAAGAGGCAAATCCCAGCTGCGGTTTTCTTTCAGTCGATTAATAAAGCATAACTTCTCATATAATATTTAAATAAAGTGATATTACCGTTTCCAGAATAGCTCTAAAGCTAAGAGGTGCACGCTTTGGTTGTCTGAGACGACACTTGTCCAGTCTGAAAAAAGTTATGGAAATGTTTGTGTTTTTGCAGGTTCATGATAAGAAAAATATAAACATATCTGTTAGCAAAGAAAAGTCTATCATGTGAAGAACATACACTGATACTCTACAGAAGAAAAAGAAAACACCCACTGGTCCCATTTTTGTAACATGAACTACATGGTAGGTGCAGTGATGAATGAAAGATATGACTTATGAAATGTGATAAAATAGAAATTTCAAAAATAGCTAAAAGTCACAGACAGTTATGGAAATACACAGGACATCCCATGACACAGCCTGTGGTCCCTGTCAGTTCAGTTACAGCAAATTAATACACACATACACTCAAAAACAACACACACGCACACGCACACACGCGCAAACGCACACACACACACACACACACACACACTCACTCACACACACGCACACACACACTCACACTGAATTTTGAGAGGCAGTGATGTCAGAGGCTGAGTAGCATGGAACACCCTTTAATAAAGGCTGCTGTCAGCATGGTATATCAGAGACAGTGCGTGAAATCCAGCTAATAGTTGCCTTTTCCTTTCCTCCTCTCTGACACACACACACACACACACACATCATTTTCTGAGACTGCACACCAGATTACAATACATTATCAATATTCACACAGAATCACAAATAAGAACATGTGCATAAACTTAACATATTAAATTTACACATATTTAATATTTGCTGAGAGAAAAGACAGAGAGAGAGAGTCCGAAAGTACAAGGGGTACAGACAAACAGAGGGAGAAGCGGTTGAAAAAAAAAGAGCCAAAAAATAAAGAAAAAAATGTATGATTTATCATTGATACAATATAATTGGACATAAGTGGAAATGCAGCTGTTATAAAAACACATTCTAAATATAGCTTCTGTGTGTGTGTGCGTGGGTGTGGGTATATATGTGTGTGTGTGCGCGTCTGTTAGATATAATATCAGATGTAAAATTCATGTTGAGGGCCTTGTTGAGGTTCTGGAGCGTGCCTGACTGCTGTGTTGTGCCAGGCTGAAGTCTACAGTCCTCTTACATTCATTCACTCCCAGGTCCAGTCAATAAGCCTATTTCTGATCCCTGTTTGGCTCCGGTTTCAAAGCCTGCTTAGACGAGTGGCTTTACAGAAGGAAACCCAGTCCTCAGCCCAGCACACCTCTCCGATCCTGCATGGATTTCTCCTTTACTCTCTCTCTCTCTCTCTCTCTCCCTCTAACATTGAGGCAAGAGCACAGCTTTCCTTTGACTTTTCACACACACACGCACGCACACACACACACACACACACACACACGCACGCACGCACGCACACACACACACACACACACACTCACACACGCATGCATATACACACGCATGCAGGAAAGCCCAGGTCAGAGCTCCTGGTGCTAAGCTGCGAGAGGGAGGTGTTTGGTGGAGTAATTACACGGTGGAGTGCACTGCTAGTGATTAGTAACAGTTGTCTGTTAAAAGTCCTCTCCTGTGCAGAGACTCTGTGTGTCACGTTTCTTTGACTTCCCTCTGCTGGTAAACTTTCATTAATGTCACTTAACAGGCGCAGAATTTCAACATAATCAGAAACAACAAATACACAGATATGTTCAGGCACAGCTCCTACATGCCGCTCTCTCGTTGATGAAGTACTCTGAGAATAATTTTTTCATCACGCAAAAATCTGAAATTGAAAACAGCATATTTAATCTGAATAGTGCTCCTTAAGTCCTGTTACCTTCCACAGCTGAAATTTTTACAGCTATAAAAATGCTCTTTAAATGTTAATCTAAAAAAAATACATTTCCACTTCTTGTGTTAAACTCTCAAATTTCTGCTTTTTGTATAAATGGTAGATTACAAGAACTCAGATGACTATGCGTTGTATCTGTTTGGTAGTCTGACTGCACCGAGAGTTCAAGTGTCATGAAGGTGTCTAGTTTAGCATCAAGTGACACTCGGATGATCTCTCTCTCTCTCTCTCTCTCTTTCTCTCTCTCTCACTCGCTCGCTCTGTGTGTGTGTGTAAAGGTGTATGTGTGCGTACGTGTGTGTGTGTGTGTGTTTAGTTGTGACTGGGCAGAGGCAGTTCTTTGATGTGACTGCTGTGTTTACGTTGTCTGGGTGGAACCCCTGGGTCTCTGGGTCACGGATGGTTCTGGGAAACTGAAAGTTGAGCGGCGCACGCATACCGCCAGCCCCTCCCGCTCAAAAAAAAAAGCGTCCATTCAGGAAGCAGAGAGGACTAAAGGTGGGGGGGGGGGGGGAGTGGTAGGACAAGGGTGTAAGCTAAAGGAAACCCATCATTCCTAAATAGCAGAACAGCCCCCAGCATCCTATGTCATATAGCAGAGAGACAGGGGAGGATTCAGGTAAGGCGGCTGGCGGACACCCAGAGAAAATAGCTGAGTGGGTTTGCGAGACGCGTGTTGTGTGAGACGTGGACCTGAGGCAGTATCCACTCCAAAGCCAAGCCAGGTGTCAGACATTAAAAGGAGAGCCAGCATCTGGATGCCCCGCCTCTATTTCAGACTGCCCTGATCAGGCACTGTCATAGCGCTACTTTCTTTCTCTTTTCTCTTTTCTCTCTCTTTCTGTCTCTCTGTCTCTCTCTCTCTCTCTCTCTCTCAGTGAGAGTATGAGGTTTTTCTACAGCCTTTCACTGCATCTATGGAAAAACAAGCAGAGACAATATGAGAGGCAGAGAGTGGCAATTCATATTACAAACTGTTTATTATTATGACGATCAAAAAAGGTGTTTTTGTAGCATTACAACCCCCCCCCACACCCACCCCCCCAAAAAATTCATTTGAACAGACTCTTCACCAGAAAACAATTAATAGAGACAGATGTAATCATTTTTGCAGTGGAGTTTTGTCACCTTTTTGAACAATGAACATACTGAAACTTACCAACTGTCTAATTCGTGAGAGTTTAAATATTCACTTACAATTATTACGAGTGTATACTTTCATTACACATTCTTCACTATATTCAAAAAGACACTAAAGCAGTCATACGAAAGTAACAAAAATACGGGCTAACGCGTAAGAGACGCGACAGAATCTGCATTTGGCATCACAGTATATTAAATAAAATAATTCCTGATCAGTATCACTGCAGCTAACATCCTTTCCTGTCTTTGTTCTACTTTAACGCGGCAGCGTAATTATTCAAATCTCCGCAGCCCATGACGCTCTTGTGCACTCTTTCCTCACTCAGACACATGCTAGGTAACAGAGTGCAGGGGTGACATTCAAATAATGCAGAACACCCGGAAAAGGAGTCCACGTCTGCCGTTGCTGTTGCCACAGATTATACATGACAGATAAAATGAAGGAACGGAGGGATGCATAAGCCGTTCAAACGTATCAAAGGTGTTTTGAGGAAACCCTACACCTCAGCCGAGAGACAGAGAACAGGAACTCAACCGGGCATGTGCGGAATGTCAAGGGGGCAGTAGCGGGAGCCATCTACATTTCAAATGTGGAGGATGTTTTCCGTCGGCTGTTTATGAGAACACGGCTGCTGGGATTGCGACTGTAAGAGGATATGGCATCAAAGAGTTTCTCTCTTGCAGAAAACAAAAAATAAATTAATAAATAAACGGGGGGGGGGGGGGAGGGGACAACAGTGGTGCACTGGCATTCACGGAAGAGCAAAACAGGACTCCTCCTTGCACTTACACAAGTCTCATTTGATTACAGTGTGCATGCCTACTAAACAGGCAGTACATCACCTTACATGGGCCTTGACTCTGTTTAAAACCGTACAAGCCCGCAGGGTGTGTGTGTGTGTGTGTGTGTGTGTGTGTGTGTGTGTGTGTGTGTGTGTGTGTGTGAGAGAGAGAGAGAGAGAGAGAGAGAGAGAGAGAGAGAGAGAGAGAAAGAGAGAGATTTCAGAGAAAGGAATATTTTCATATTTCCATTTAAGATTGAAAGGATCTGAGGGAACATGTTGATATCTTAAATACACTGACAGTCATCACTTCCTTTTTAAAATGATAAGTCCCTAATTACATTTTAACTACCTAATAACAGACGCTTGGTATCTATTTTGATTATAGTATTATAATTGCTAGTATTGCTGTACTAATAGTATTGTATTATTTCACACACAAAAAAAGAAAAAACACACACACACACATGCTTTTGCGTATCTTAAGACTATATAAAAATAGGTAATACCGATTCACTGTTTCATAAACTTGTAACATAGTCTCTTTGTCCTTAAAAAATCTCAAAAGGCAAATAAAGTCCTATTGCTTCATCAGTTTCTAAAGACACATCATCTGTGGCACATGTGAAAGCAAGCAAACTGTGGAGAAAGAACTTCTAATTGTGTTCTATTCTCTGGAGGTCATTTTTAATGTGCACTCTATTTTTCACTTCACTTCTCTTTTTCACACAACTGGAAGCTGTTTTGTTTTCTAACACCAATTTAACAGCATGTTGACAGTTTTTGGCTCCTAGCTGTTTGGGCTTTAGTAGGCCATTCACGGAAGTGTGTGTGTGTGTGTGTGTGTGTGTATGTGTGTGTGTGAGCATGCGAATGTATGTGGGTATGTGTTTCCATGTGTCTCTCCACAGACCACCTGCATGCTACATTAGAAACGAAAAAAAAAAAACGAGAAATATAACTTCTCAAATACATTTTTGTGTATGTACGCTTCAGCCGTGATAATGACAGATTGGTCGGTTTAAGTGTCCATCAAGAGCACGGCCCCTCCCTGCAGCTGTAGGTGTAAAGGAAAATACTTCAGCATGTACTGTACTAAAAGGGAGATCTTTCACTGCAACTTTTGAAAAAACCCTTCACGCATCACTCTGCCTTCATTATACACAATCAATATCCCTTCAGTCACCAGGCTTATTGAATTATTTCTAAATAAAATTACAGGTAGTTTGTCTTGTCAAAGAATAGGAGATATAATCCCACTCCCTTCACCTTGTGAAATGAAAAGGGGAGGGAAAGAAATGCTAGATGGTGGAAATACCACCCCGTGGATACAACTGTAAATATTTTCTTGAGAAGTCATTGAAAAATCAATGTGTGCTTCCTACAATCTGTCTCAAGCAAATCAATCATAATCTAGCCAGCTGGTGCTGGGATTCTGGGGGAGAACGGGGGTGGGGGCGGGGGGGGGGGGGGGGGTCGTCTCACAATCTTTGTCTGAAATCTCTCATTTCTGAATCCATTCCCATAATAGCCTCATCATTTCAACACTTAGCCAATCTACAGCCTGCCACTCACTGGGGGCTACAGAGAGAGGGGGAGAGAGAGAGAGAGAGAGAGAGAGAGAGAGAGAGAGAGAGAGAGAGAGAGAGAGAGAGAGAGAGAGAGAGAGACAAGGCCCAAAACAGGGGCCCTTGAGCCCCCCAGACTATCTCTGCTTCATACATAAACACTTTGAGACTGTCTTGCAGGGATAAATGCTATCTTGATGAGAATCATTTAGTCGATTAAATCTGCTGGCACTCTCTCTCTCTCTCTCCCTCTCTCTCTCTTCTTTTTTTGTTTTGTTTTGCTTACGAGTCTTGCACCTGTTGATCTGATAAACAAAATGGTAAAGAACACCAGGTTATTGGTATGTGGAGTAAAGCGGTTAAGCACCAGTAGTACCAGCAATACCACTGAAACCAGTACTATCACCACCACTAATACTACTATCACTACTAATCACATACGTAATTTTAATCATAACTGTTACCGTAACTATACCCATCTGCAATTATACATACAGTTATATATATGAACATGTATAACACTAACAGTGCTAATAATTCTATGTTTTCCTCTGAATGAAACACATGGCTATCAGGTCTTTCCCAGAAAAGCATGTATTTTGAGTATATAGGTGGATATATCCCAGAGATAATGTCAGTATATTTCCTGAAAGAAATATATTGTTGGAAATCTTTTAATCTTTTTTTTTTTTTTTGCTCGTAATATGCAAACTTTGCAATCTGATTTTAGCAAAACACAGTTCATTCTGTCCACGTGAAGGAACAAAGGAGCATTCTGCTACATTCCTTTAAAATTCCCATGTCAACTTTCCTGCCTACATTACAACTCTGACAAAGGAAACAGGACAATGTGACATGACCAGACGGAAATGATTACACACATTCAGTCTTATGGGGATCCTTCCACCTATTATGAACTAATATGAGCAGCAACTGTGAGATATTCTATTCTGAATGAATGAATGAATGAATGAATGAATGAATGAATGAATGATAGCTAGTGCAATTTGATTTATTCTTTTTGTTGCTTTTGCACTTTTCTTTCTCTTGATGAGCGTTTATAAAAGTTTAGGAGTAAATTCAGACTCACCTGTATGAGCAGAAAACCATACGAATGATACATGAATTGGGGGGGTAGGGGGTGGGGGACTAACAGTAAAAACGCTAATTCGCATACAGGAAAATCTCACATTATTATTATTATTATTATTATTATTATTATTATTATGCGGAATGCAAGCTGCTCGCGGATGAGAATAGCCTGGTGCACATGGGTTTAATCGTTTAATAAAAATTGCAAGGTCAAAAGTAAATGACATCCATTATTTGCAGCAGATCTCCCCAAACACGAACGAGCTGTTTTGAATTTCAATTGGCTTCCAAGTGGCAAAAGCCCTCAGCTAATACATCAAAGAATATTTGCCGTCAACTAATCGGTTTAGGACACAGATTTGGAGAGGCTAAAATCCCTGTGAATACTGTGAGCGCCACACGTTGCCAGCTGGTCACTGCTTTCGAGGGAAACACACCTAACATAGGGCTTCGAAAAAAACCTGTCAAGCGGTTTTTTAGTTAACTAACTTTGTTTAACTTAGCCGTCGTCTGAGTAAACGCACGAGGCAATTAGTCTGTTACAAAAGATAACGCTTTCTAATAATAGTTTCTGAATCCAAATTAGATCACGCCATCTCCCCGAGGCATTTAGAGAGCGAACCACCACTAAAATGGGCTATCCACAGCACCTTTCATTAGCTCTGTCTTGTCTGACGTTAAGTGGAAGATATTTTGATGTTTTACCTACAACAAGCAGGCTGCTTGTCTGGTTTACGTCATAGTAAAAAGAGATGTTACTAAAAGACAATGCCTATTTTCGGTCAACGCAGCAAGTAAGCAACAACATGTAGTATCAGAGTCTCGGCGGTCGATTTGATGACTTGCCTGCTGATACAACGAACCGCATTTTCCCTTGAACTAAGCATTATCTTACTCTTATTGTGTACTTTTGTTGATTGTGACTGAGAATTAACCAGGAGGTACGTGCTAACTTTACTGTCACAAAAAACGACATGTGCATTAAAGATTGTTGCCATTCGGGAGTGATTTATTGTCTATATAGACGATGTCATAAAGTACTTTCATTCATAAGTGTACAAAACACAGTGTCGATAAGTTATGAAAAGCTAACAGTTCCCTACCTTTTCTGTAAGCGCGCGGTGTGCGAACACTCCTTCCTGTTTGGCTCACTCCATTTGCTTTCATTCAGCCCCCTGCATTTGCAGAACAGACCCCTTATCAAGGTCTATTGGTGAAGAGGAAGTCATTATTGCCGATAATAGAGAATCAATGAATATTGACGTCATTCAAATGCGCCCCCTCAGCACCACCACCACCACCACCACCAGAGGTATCCTTGGCAACCGGTATGCTTTGAAGATGACTGAGCATTGGCCAATTTTAACGCCCTTCTTTATGAACGCTAAATATAATTGGCCAGTGATGAAAGGAATGTGATTCAGGGACTCCTTACCTAAATAATTATATCAGGCTGAAGGTAAACACCGACTGAAAATTAAGTGAAATGATCTAAAGCATTCTCCTTAAAATCTTTGAAAATGAACGTGACCGTTTCTTGGGGAGACCGCGTTATTAATTAATTAAGTGAGCATTAACGACCATGTCTGTACTGTCTTTGTTAAAATAAAGCTGTGATGATTATGATGATGATGATGATGATGATGATGAATCTGGACAGTCAGTAAGAGAAATATTAACAGGGATACAGAAATGCAGATCAAACAGTTGCCAATTGCCCTGACTGCGACTGATTGTTAAAACAGGGCCTACAGTAAAATTGTCACCACCATGGTTATTTCTTCTTTCGTGTGTCTGCTGTTTTTGTGGCTTCCGAACTCTCTATTGGTTCCTCTATCCTAAGCGTCATTTCTCTCGGCTCTTCTCGCTTTTTTTTTTTTTCCTTTTTTCTTTTTTTCTTTTTCTTTCTTTTTTTTTTAAGCGTGCAACAGCACGTGACCTTGTGCACACACTCTTTAGCAGCGCCTACAGCGATCCCTTTCGGCTTAGAAGAGATCTCAACAACCCGAAGCGAAAAAATCAGCACTCAACAGAGGCGCACACTTCTACATTCATTCCACTGTAAAAAAAAAAATGTCAGTTAAGATACCCCTCGCCGTCATTACGTGACATCTAATTGATAAAAAATAAAACTAGACCGTAGCGATGGATTCGTCCTACGCGCCGCGCATCAGCAAAATGAAACAGTAAACATGTCCATGACAAAAGTAAACAGATTGTCGTGTACCGCCCGTGTGTAATGTCATAAAAACATTATCATTGCATTTTCATACAAATTTAATTATGCGGTGCAGGTTGTTATAGCCTAATTCAACCCTGTTTAAAATCATTATCGTTATTATTATTGTCTGTATTGGCAATGTTATTCATAACATTAATGTGGTTCTTCTTGATTGTTGCACTCCGCAAGGTCAATAATGCTAATTTATTCCGTGGAAGCAGTTGTATCAACATATTACATTACTCACCATCAACTACTTCTATGTCAACGTAATAGCTATGATACGACATATACATTACACTTAGACGAATTCTGTATAAATAAATCGGGATGTCCGCGACGGATGAGAAATATATCTGAATGAATCAAGGAAGATTACATCCCCGGTCAACGCGGATTTACCCTGATTCATATGGTCTTTATCTGTCTGCTCTTTGGGGGAATTGGCTTTAAGGAAAGTAATAGTTTTATTCCACTTGTGTATTCCGGGTTATGGAAAAATCCCAACAAACAAATCAGTTAACACCTGCCAAAAGTTAGTTCTTTACTGACGAGCGACAGAAAATTGCAAAATTTCACAAACGAAACGGCAATTCTGTGTTGTAAACGAGTGACTATAATCTCTTAGTGTTTTAGACTCAGTTTTATTCGAAGTAAATATGCGTGGTAAATGTAAAAAAAAAAAGAATCCTCATTTTTTTTCTTCACTGAGCAACGCAAAAGGATAGCTGTTAAAGTGTCGATTGAATCGTTGCAAGGAAATCCCAAATTGTTTCTTCCATTCGTAGCTGCGTGTCAACGTTTAGTCACCGGCTGTCGTCTATTCTTGTGAAATTGGCTATTTTTCTAAACTGACAAAAAAATGAACGTTGAGAAATAACAAAGACCTGGAAGACGAAGAGCACCAAACAGAACGTGCAGCGTTTTTCCTCTCGCATTTGGCAAGCATTCCCTGACAGACAACAGTCCGTTTGCTATTAATCAAGTGTGAAAGTGACGGCTTCATGTATTTAGAAAAGGAGGAAAGTTGGAGTTGATCTAGTGGCTCGCATGAGATCGCCATCCAGGGGCTGGCTCAGTTCAGTCTAAAGCAATGAGGCTTGTTAGAGGAAAAAATAGGGGGGCGGGGGTGGGGATGTAGGGGTGTGTGTGTGTGTGTGTGTGCGAGAGAGAGAGGGAGAGAGAGAGAGAGAGAGAGAGAGAGAGAGAGAGAGACTATGCAGACAGGGCTGTTGTAACCTAGCACAAGCTCTTGCCTTTTCCTTCGATGACTACACCCAGAGAGGAGGAGCGTGAGGCACGTAGTAGGCGTCAGAATCCTCAATTTCCAACTTAGCATCCTGGCAGGACATTCTCCCAAGCAAAGCCCCCATCCGAAGGCAAAAACTTCTTCTGCACGGCATGAGAGAGGGAGAAAGCTAGTGTGTGCGTGAGAAAGACAGAGAGAGAGAGAGAGGGAGAGAGAGAGAGTTAGTCAGTTCAAAACAGGAGTGAAAGGAAATCATCCAACCGATTATAAACTGAAAGCGATCCAACAACGAACGTAAAGTCTATGTATTCATTGTTTTCTTTTATTTCAACTGTTATCTTTCCGAAGCGGACAGACGGTGGTCTGTTGATTCAGGACTCTATGACTGAGCACGGACAGTGCGTGAGAGAGTGAAGGAAAAGTACTCCAGTAAGTGGCTTATTTTTGGGGCTTTACCATGGCGTACCCTCAGGGCTACCTGTACCAGCCATCCGCTTCTTTGGCACTGTATTCGTGTCCAGCGTACAGTACGAGTGTGATTTCGGGACCGCGGACAGAGGAACTTGGAAGATCCTCGTCGGGCTCAGCTTTTGCTCCGTATGCCGGATCTACCGCGTTCACCAGCGCCTCGCCTGGCTATAACTCCCATCTCCCGTACAGTGCTGATGCGGCGGCAGCCGCCACATTCACTTCATACGTGGTAAGTGCGCTTTGGCAGAACTAGTTGTTGTCGGCGCTGAACTTCGTAATGTATTGCTTCTGTAAGCAAAGTTTTGTACAACGACGAATACTAAAAAATGGCATAGGTCGCCAACAAGCTTTGCGGTTTATATTTTTAGCTTATTTCAATAAGCATGTAGGTGTTCCTGCAAACTGAATGTGTTGGTAATAACAATCCATAACAATGTCAAATGTGACCGAAATATGACGTGCCTTTTCATACGAAGAGACTATCGTCTGATTAAAGCAAATTGAGAACTGAACGCTTTTTGAAATGTAAATCTCTAGTGTATTCCAAGAAAGCCAGTACAGTGGAAGTTAAAATAAATATTTACAATAGACCGGAGCTTTATATCGTGTTTTTGTAATTTGTTTCAAACGCGTACAATCTATGTGAAGCTCAAATCGTGAAAATTATAATATGCACGATACTTGTGTAAACCTCGAATTTTGAGATCTGAGTTAGTTTACTGAATACAGAGAAAAACGTCAATCCGTCCGTTAAACCATCTTGTGCGCATAGGCCTGTTCAGAATTTCTCAGCTAATGACAGCCTATTTTCATGAGCAAATAATGACAACCAAGTAAAGCAATATCACGCCATATTCGCCTAATAATCTTAGTATAAACAGTGCTGCAGGTACATAATCAGCAGAACAGATCCATAACAATTGAACAGAACAAATGGGAGGGAAAATTATGAACTTTGAAAAAATAATTTGCAAAACACACAACTTTAAGCAGACGAAATGGTTGTAGGCCTATAGTTTGGAATTGGCTTTTTGGAACTGTTTCCTTTTTTGGCCTTTGTAAGCTTGCATATGTACATATGGTACACGCGTTGCTGGAGTGTGTGAGGTGTGTGTGTGTGTGAGTGCGCGCGCGCGCGCGCGCGTGTGTGTGTGTGTGTGGGGGGGGGGGGGGGGGTCTGTGACTGTGTGTGCGCACGAGTGTGTATATGTGTGTGTTTGCTCGTTTTTATCAAGTTTTAGTAATAAATCTTTGATAATTTTCAGAATGAACATTTGTTTGTGATTGAAGAGATCGTGACGTGATAACAGAACACTTCATTTGCGTTATTTCAGAGCTCGCCGTATGACCACACGACAGGCATGGCTGGTTCTATAGGGTATCATCCGTACGCAGCTCCCCTGGGCTCATACCCGTATGGTGACCCAGCTTACCGCAAGAATGCTACCCGGGACGCCACGGCCACTCTTAAAGCTTGGCTCAACGAGCATCGGAAAAACCCGTACCCGACTAAAGGCGAGAAAATAATGTTGGCCATCATCACCAAAATGACCCTCACTCAAGTGTCCACCTGGTTCGCCAACGCCAGGAGGAGACTGAAGAAGGAGAACAAGATGACCTGGACCCCGCGGAACCGCAGTGAGGACGAGGAAGAGGATGAGAACATTGATCTGGAGAAAAACGACGACGACGAAACTAACAAGCCGTTGGACAAGGGAGACTCGACGGATACTGAGTCAGGTCTGTAGAAAAATCATCAATTTTTCATTGCAGTCGTTTCCACTCAGGGCGCAAAATTGATTGCTGGTTAATGGTGGTATATTATTTATAATGGGACAATTGCTTTAAATAATAATCACCTTGAACTCCTCTAATTTGACTTCTTATGGCCTAAGAACCGCTGATGACGTATAGTATTTTGCAATCCATTTATCTTGCCCTGCATAATAATCAGGGCACAGCTGGTGCATTATGTCCCGTCCTATTATTATTATTATTATTATTATTATTATTATTATTATTATTATTATTATTGCGTTTAATAAAAAAATGGTCTTGTTAGTGATATAGTTGCTGATTAAATGTAAACTTTATCTAAGAAATAAAATGTTTAATCGAGAATAGAAACAAAGTCATTGTAAAAGTGTTTTTTTTCCAACATAATTAAAATTATCATCGCATTACCTACATACAGATCTAAAAATGTTCTTTCACCTTATTTCTACAGAACACAAACTGATAAATCCAGGGGAAATAGGGTGTGACAGATTTAAAGACGACACTCATGGCAAAGACATGGATCCTCTTTTGACTGATTCGGAATTAAAAGAGACAGAAGATCGGACGGAATTGCTGGCCGAACCTGCTAAACCCACCACCTCCACTCCCTCGGTTGTGCCCCGGGGAAATGACATCATAGCGCAGGAGAAGCCATCAGAACTGGGCCACGCGGCAAGCACAGTCAACAGTAATGTAACGTCTGTTATTCATTCGCCCCCATCGGCTCCCAAACCCAAACTTTGGTCTCTTGCCGAGATAGCGACGTCCTCAGACAGGTGTAAACCAAGCAGCGATACCCCGCAGGCTGCAGGGATGGGTCAAAGCACCGTAATAGCGACAAACGCGGCGTCGCCGTCCCGGTCATCCCCTCAGTGCCATCTCCCAAACAGCACGGTTCTTTCCAGGCCTATTTACTACACCTCTCCCTTTTACCCGGGCTACACGAACTATGGCACTTTCGGACATCTTCACAGCAACCACGGCTCCAACACGGGCTCCACTGCACACTTCAATGGATTAAACCAGACTGTGTTAAATAGAGCCGAGGCTCTGGTGAGAGAGAGCAAAGTCAGAAGCCAAACGCAGGTAGATCTTTGTAAAGACTCCCCTTATGAACTAAAGAAAGGTATGTCAAACATTTAATACCGGATACATCTTCAATCACACGGACTTTTATTTATTATTTGTGGTTGCTTAAAGAAAAAAAAAGAAGAAAAAGATATAATAATATCGATTATGAAAATTCCGAGGACAGTTATTTTCTGAGTAAATGCTTATCCTCAAATCTTAGTTTCTGAATGGTTAATCGAAAAGATGTAACATCTAAGAATTGTCTCAAACGCTGCAGCCGCCTGAGTCTATTTGTATTAAAGACTAATATGTATATTTAATGTAGCATTTTTGTATTTAATATGGACAATACACTATCTTTGAAGTAAATTATGAAAAAAAATGCATGTGTGCAGCGATTGTTTGGGAATTTATATGACTTTCTGTGTCTCAAAAATTTGCGAGCTGCACATACAACAGCATAAAGAAAAAATTTTGGATAAGGTGACATCACCATGCCGTGTTGAGCACGGAGGCCTTTACGCGACACCAAAACCGTCTTTCTTCTCAGTGATTCTAATTGCATAGTTTCTCAAAGAGGTTTTTGGTGACTGTGTGCTAAGATGGTTTAACTTAAAAAAAAAAAAATCCCGGCTCCTGAGATGAAGTCGGACTGCATTCGGCCGGGCAAAAAAAAAAGTCCAAACCTAACTTCTCATTTTGTAACAATCCAGTTGATCCAGTGTTATTTTACCCCTTTCTAAAAGACCTGGTTTCATCGCTCGTGAGGTGGGACAGACGGGAAACAGTTCAGCAGGTGAATATTGATATGACAACACAGCCTAAAACTGTAGGGCAGTCATTTAACCCAATTACACTCCAACCGCGCTGTGTTATATGCAAAGCAATCAGGTTGTGAACTCGGGTAATGAGTTCGATTTTATGCCAAATTTAGACCTCATTACTATTTCCAAGGCGTGGCAGAGCTGTTAGAAATGCGCAACGACGCGTTTATGGAATCAGGATGGTCATTAGGACAAACGGGTTTGTTCTGCCATTAATGGTGGGAAAATTCTTAATAGCGCCTTACTTTTTAGACGTTGACGGTTTGAAGGGGGCAGTCAAAGTGCCATGATCAGTAACTGTCCCTTTGGTGTTGCCTGTCCCCTATTACTGCCCTAAACCTCTACCCTCTTCCGCAGGTAGGTGTCACACTTGCTCTTAATTTCAAACCATCACTGTTAAACCGACATTGAAAGTTGTTCAGGTGGCGCAAGCAAATTGGACTATCGTTTTATCTCAAGCTGTGTCGGCGGTATGTTCACTTCTTTATGGTTCATTTTTAATTTAGCGTGCGTCTTTTAAAAACGTATTTACGTTACAAAAACATACGTACTGATTAAAATATATATTCGTTAAACTGTTATTATTATTATTATTATTACTATTATTATTATTATTATCATTATTATTGTTGTTGTTGTTGTTGATTTGCTGTTGTAATTTTAAAATTAAGACAGCAGTCTATTTTTAGAACAGGACGTGTACACGTTATTTCGTTAAGATACATACAATCAAAAATCTTATTTTTATTACAATGAATTATTTTTGTATTTATTCAGAGCAGTTATAATTATAATGCTCTTATCGGTTAATTAAACTGTTATATAAATAGTCATGCGTAAATTGTCAACCCCGTCAAATGCGCAAAAAATAGACATGATATGTGTATTCACAGCACCACGTAATTATAGTAATAATAATAATAATAATAATAATAATAATAATAATAAATCGGCCGTGTGAAGTGAGGCAGCTTGCTCTTCTTTGAGGTTGTGTCATTAATCTCTATAGTTTACTTTCCGCACTCCACTTGAAAACTCCCGTGGGCTTCATTTAATTCCCCCGGCTCTAATGTCCTCCACCCGCCGCGGCGCGAGAGAGGGGGGTTTCTATATTTAATCTGTCGGAAAGGGCTCAAGACGACGCTGCAGCACATCAGCCGGCTAAATAGCATAATTATGTTTTTCTTTGCTGATCCCTCCAGGAATTGAAGCATTTGATGCAATGCCCCCATATGAACATAAGCGCTTTTTGTAGCCGGATTTTAAAATGGAGAAATAGAGATTTCTTTGGGCCAATAGATACATATTCCTGCCCTGTTTAAAAGCAGAAAATGACCCATATCCGTTAAAGTAAACATTTATTCGTTTCAGTTGCCACATTTCAAGCAGGCCTATGCCCTTTTCTTTAAGGCATAATCTCACAACCCTAAATATTGAAATTTCGATGGTAATTTCAGATCTTCTTTTCCGCGTATAGAAAATCAATTGACTATTTAAACGGATAAACAGGACATTTGCGAATGTTGATGCCAAAGCCTGTGGGTACAATAGAACGGATTCCTTTTGAACAGAACTGAAAAAAAAATCCTAATGTATTCAGCAACTCATGTGTAATTCATCTGACTAATTTCTGCTTTGAGTTGTTCAAAAACTTCCATATTTAGCTTTTATCGACTCTGAGTTTTTTCCCCTCAAATCCTCAACCACGTGACTTGGATATGACTGCTTTGGTTTATTTGATGTGATAATGTTATGGTATGATACATTCACGGGACACATTTTGGGAACTGTTGTCGTTATTTTTCGTATTATCTAAACAATAAATATCACACAATCAGCACGATACTTTGGAGTTAAACCTACAGATTCACCATCTCGGCCATACATATTGTCGTGTTTTTAAATTATTTCTTTTTTTTTCCTACTTATCCAGCGTAACTGTCTGAATCAAGTCGGCAGAATCAATCCAGCTCTTTGAGAGTTGTGAACAGTGGGTACGAGCGAACTCTGCAATGATCCAACACAACTTTGTTAAACTTCTTTTCCTCGTCTCTCTTCCAGTTGAATGGTTTGCCGGCTCATTGTTCGGAAGCGATGCATGGACACACTGTGTGAATGTTAAGTGAGGGAGAGACAGTTCCCACGTGTTGAAGAGAAATAAGACAAATCCCAGACAAGGGAAAAAGCTACAGAAACACTTCACTGAAATGTGCCTAGGCGACAGTTCTCGTGGCTTCTATTAATCTTTCGTATTTTGTATTTGGGGAGGGGGGGGGGGGGGGGTTGGAGAGCTTACGGGTATTTTTAATGGAAATAGGTAAATCAAAGTGGAAACGACCTCACATCAGCTTACGCAAGTAGAAACGCTTTATCCTGTTGAGATCTTACGAGAAAAATGCGGCAGTGTATTGAATTTTTCTAAATGCGGATTTTTTCCCCAAATAAATAAAACGTAATTATCTGAAAAACTAAAATGCTTTCAAAAATTAATATTAAGAAGTAGGTCAATAAAATAAATAAATAAATTAATACATACATAAATAAACGAATAGAATTAGATCCATTTATATGGAAGTAAAACCGTCCTTTCAAAAATCTCATGGCTATAAGCTGGAAATTTTTCATTTTCTGTAATAATATGCAGTTCGGACCACACAGATGTAAGCATTTTAATACCATAAACAGTGCATAATATGATCTTGTCGCGTTCTGAATATCAGCATTTACATTGTTCCAGCGTCTTTCTTTAGCGTTCATAACATGTCAGTTTAAATTAATGTTTTCAATGCAGTTCAGGTACTGGTGCGGTCTTTAGAGCTACAGGGAGAAAAAACATGCACTCCTCCAGTAGCCCTGTTGAAATCGTTTGCGTGAGGATTACCAATTACCGAATAAGACAATATCTAAAAAGAAGTGATGCAGAATGTAGAAATCATCCTGCATTTCGACGATCTTACATTAGCGTAGTCTCGGGCGTTACGCAGTTGCACAGTATACTCAATAAGCGATTTCCCGCAAATGGTTTAAAACCAATTTCAAAGACACGTTCTTTCTGTGCGATTAAGTATGAGGAGTTTTAAATAACTAAATCATAAGATATACAGTTTACAAAATCATTATTCAATTCATACCGATGGAATTTTATGGCTTTGCAATGTTCAGTAACTCTTCAAAAGGGACTCTAATTTACCAAGAGGATTTAAGTATATCCAAATTTAAGACCAAAAATAATGGTCGATCTATATCTGTTTGAAGACTTGACGAACTCCACATGTATCATACAATGACATTACACCTGTTACGCAATAGGCCGATATGCAGTACACTTCTCCAAAACGCAATAGCTGACATTTCAAAGGGGGTAACCAGAACCTGTTGATGAAAGCGTTGCTAAACCACCATTAAAATGCTACGGACCAAATGTTCCAAAACGGATTTCAGTTTTATATTAACCGCGCACCTGATAACCGCCGATGTCTACATGATCCTAGTTCTCTGACAAGAGCCCAGCTGAGCAGAATCAAATTGAGCTCAAACATGTAAAAGGACACCCTTTTATTTGACCTGCCCAGATTATGCGAGAGGACATCTGCGGGCAGCAACAGAGCAAGTGTGACCGTATACAGAACCGTCTGTTTTTCCTTTGCTTCGCTCCTTGAAGTGAACAATATGTCGGTCCATTTGCCTTGCAAGTTTGTTTAAGAAAAGAAAAGGGCACAAGGAACCCACGCTTTTGTAGAACGTTGGGGGAAAGAATAGCTTTCTGTGACTACACCACAAGCAATATCGTTGCATTTGTCTGTCAGAAAAGAATTTTGGTCACTTCACCTCTAAAAGAAAAAAGAAAGAAAAAAAAAGAAAAGAAAGAAAGAAAGAAAAACGCCATTACCGCCCCCCCCCCCAAACCCTTGATAACAAAGCTGAAGTGGAGTGGTCTCTCCACTAAGGCATGCTGGGAATACCTCCTCCCCTTTATTTAATCATTCCATCCCGCAGAGGAGCCTCTTAATTAATTATGGGTGCTAAAAATTCAGCCCAGCTGTTTCTCTCCACTTTGTGTTGGCTTCGACTGGCGCGGAGCGTAGCGCAGAGGCGAGAACCCAGGCGCTGCTCGGGCGTAATTTTCACAAATTAGCCCATTTTCTCTCCTAAAATCGACCCATGTCAGGGTTGGTCTGACGTGTAGCTTTTCGTCAGCTTTAAAGAGCCCAGCGGTAAGAGAAAAATGGTGGTAAAGCGACTACCCAATGTCACAGTGCACACAGCACTTATAAATCGCTCATGTTAAATGAACATTTTAAATAGGCAGGAACACATTGTAAGTTGACCCAGATGAAGTGATAGAGGGTGATTTATAGCTATTTACCCCCACTTTACCCTGGACTTCACGGACTGTTTTTCTATTTCTCATGAGGCTCTCTGGGGAGAGATTACATGTGTAATTTTCAGCTGTCTGATGTTTTAAGCGAAATCTCCGCACATAAATAAAACATATTTATTAAAGAAGAAAAAATAACATTAATGAAGAATGATGAGCTGAGAGGTACGACTCCATGAGGAGAGAGATTATAGCCGTTTTGTATAAACCGTTCATTCTCATACTACACCGTAGGAAATACCAGTGTTGCTAAACTTGAGGATGCAGTGAAACAGTTATGGTAGTTTTAAAGTGCGAACGATAAGGCACACAAATGTGAACCAGCCTCTAATAAATAATCTATAACTGATTTCATCGACAACAACAACAATAATGACAACACCAGCAGACTACTACTACTACTACTAACAATAATAACGATGATAATAATAATAATTATAATAATAACAATAATAATAATGCATTCATTTAACTATAATAGCTTTATTTGTTAAAAGCCGGTGTTATAACAGAGGGAAGTAAAAAAAAAAGTCAAGTAGTCTTATGAACTGAGCTGGTGACGCGTGAGGTGTGCATGTGATTTGTGATTGAAGGCCTCGACCAAGGCAGGTTGGACGAACAACACTACAGTCTCTGAGCTTAGAATAGTTTCACACACCACTCTGACCTGGATTTTTCAACTCTGAGCGTCTCATAATAATTTTCCGTGGGCGAACTTTATACGCTCAGTTCGTCATTAATACCAATATCGCTAAAATGTATTCAGGTTAGTGTTCTCCCATTACGAAGCTCGTTTACACAGGTCTGCTGGACAGGAACTGGTACAACAGGAAATTAATATGTTAGAGAAGATGAACGCACAATTATCTTTAAAATGTTATCAAGCATTACATCCACAGTACTGACATACAACATCATATGACCGACTATATTCTTACATTACAGCAAAACAATTTTTGAAATGCTAACCCGATCCGAATAAATGTCAAGAATGAAATCTTAGCATGCTGATCCAGCATTGCTCTACACATAGACGGCCATTAGAAATATCTTTTAAAAGTCTTTCGTAGTAAAAAAAAAAAAAAAAAAAAAAAAAAAGAAAAAAGCTAACAACAATAACAACAACAAAAACTGTTACCAGGCAAAGGGAGAGGACGTCATAAAAAATCTCAACACTGTTCTATGGGCTGAAGCTCCGAAAGCCCCTGCAGCGGCGCAGAGCAGAGATAAGGCCACTGTATTATTACATTCTTAATGGCCCTGATGAAGATTGATGAACTGTTTTCTTTCAGAGACTTCAGAGGGTCCACGAGAGGAGAGAGGAAAAAAGGAGGGAAGGAGGGAGGGCTACGGGCAGTCTGACTATTTATTTACATTTGCCCTTTTTAAATGATCCCTTTCTTCCAAACATCTGCTCCACATTACGACACTGATATTAATCCTAAAGAGCCCACTGATGGCGGTCTGCATTAGACAGTAGAAGAGGCTCCATTATCAAGTCTTCACCTGAGGGACGTGGAGACACACAGAAGTTTACTAGAAGAATGGCAAACGCACAAGCCGTGTCCTCTTGGTTTTCATTTTCTTTTCTTTTTTTTCCCTCTGTTTAGATGAAGCTGACCACTTTTTCCTTTCCTTTCCTCTCAGTCTGATGGATGCAAATGGGCTCTGCTGTAATTGGCTAAGATCCCAGGATGCAGATAAACGGCTGTTGCTTAGCCGGGGTTATTCTGAGTGGTGTACAGACAGGAGTGTCTGAAGAAAACGTTAATGAGAGGGAGAGAAGGAGAGAGAGAGAGAGATAGAGAGAGAGAGAGAGATCAGACATGGCTTTACACACACTGAGACCTGGGCAACTATACGCAGATTTACATGCACAGGTCAGGCTGTACACGCATACACACACACTCATTGAGACTCATGTACAGCGCATGTACAGATGTGTGCAGATGTGTAAGCGCGTGTGTAGGTCTTACATTCAGATCCATTAAGAGAATGTGATTGCTGAGGATGTACAAACAAGAATTATGAAGTCATAAAGGCACAAAAGAAACATTTCATGTTTTCCCGACCTTTTGCTCTGATCTAACATTTACTCTCCACTGATGAATGTCAGAGGAATAATAATGAAACACTAATCATTTTTTGGTCTTTTTGTTCTAGTATAATTTTGTCCAGTCATAATTTGACATTTGCATCCTTGAGAATTTAATGGATGATCACTGATGAGAACAGCCCCCCCCCTTCTCTCTCTCTCTCTCTCTCTCTCTCTCTCTCTCTCTCTCTCTCTCTCTCTGTAGCTAAAAACCTTCCAAAACGGAGCAGTGGCACGGAGCCAGTGAGAGAGTGTTGGCTGGGGTGTTCTGATTAGCAGGGCGGTATACAGCCAAGTGGAATAGGTAATCTCATCAGTGGGGCGTTTTTAAACAGATAAAACCCCAACTGTGGCCCCTCTCAGACCCCCCTGTGCAAGGGGCTCCACTGCGAACCTCCAGACATGTCAGTATCCAACCCAGCTAACACCGGCAGCCGTGCAACACGGCTAGCGACAGACCGGGGCTCAAATAATCAATTGACCTCATTTTTCAATAATGGCGCTACTTCCAGCCTGACGGCTAATTCTTTGGCTCAACACAACGCAGCCATCTGGAGTGGATGGAGCATGCCTGTCTCTCACCTGACTGCCAAAAAACCCAAGCTTAGAGGCCAGAAAAAGAATTACACAAAGGCCTGCTTCTGCTGTCTAAGCATCTGATTAGGATGCTGTCAAACTGGGTTTGGGGCCTTGCACCCTTATAACTTGTGTTTTTCACAATTGGTCCCAGAATAACCAGTGCCCGTTTTTGTTTGCTTCTCCCCGACATGTGATTTCAGTCTTGTTCTTGTCGTCTCTTGCCCTTTTGAACTTTTCTCCTTCTCCCAATAAAGAATAGTGTTTGAAATGACCATGGACTTTTTTTTAAATATATATATATATATATATATATATATATATATATATATATATATATATGTATATTTCTGAGCTGTCATCATTGTCGAAACGAGAGTTTTCCTTCCCTCACTTACTCACTTTTGTTTCGCTGCTCGAGTCGCTGTCGTTCTTCACACTGGCTGCTCTTCAGGTTTAGAGGAGATTTGATTTATCAGCCCGTCATGGGAGGCATTGTCGGAGAAGGCAATCAAAAAGCACTTACCTAGCTGAACTAAAATGACTGCCTTTTTTTTTTTTTTTTCCACAGGCTAATTTGTGTTACTCCCGTGGAGGAGCTGGCAATGTGTTTGATGAAGCATAAAATGATGATTAATGAATTTATTGGCCCGTCGCTCATCAAAGTAGTGTCGTATATACTTCTTCTTTTCTCAGTGACACGTCGCTAGGATCTGTCGTTTCAGTGTGACCATGATGGCATGAGGAGGCCAGACCCTTTTGCCTTTAACCTAGCCAGCCCATAGGCAGTGTGTGAATGGAACTGGACCCATGCCAGCAAAGAGGGAAAACAAAGGACAGTTTAATGGGAGGTTAAACTGGAAACGGGAGTAAACCCGCTGCAAGGGACACATGCTCTCATCTTTCAGTCTCTGATCACTCTGTGGGAAAAGGCAGCAGTAACCAGACACCCCCTCCACCTCCTTTCCACAACCCCATTGCCCCCATTGCTCCCCCCCCCCTTACCCCATCCCAAAAAAAAAGAGGAGAAAAAAAGGGCCAGCGAGCAACAAAGACACCAATGAATTAATTAAAAATCAACACGAACACAAACTATTGAAGAAACAAAATGGCATGTTGTGAAACGAGCGAGGCCAAGAACGATTTTTTTTTTTCATTATTGTGCTTGTACAAGCACGGCACTCATTCAGAATGTTGATTAACGACTTATGGGTGTGTGTGTGTGTGTGTGTGTGTGTGTATGTGTGAGTGTGTGTTTGGAGGGGGGTATCTGAGTGGTCACCACAGGGTCAAAAGCAGTTCTTCGTATTTGCCAAATAAGACCCCCCCCCCCTTTCCTTCAAACCAGAGCACATGCATTTCTCTTCAACATTGTTTAGATGTTTACACTTGATTACTCTCCCCCCTCCCTCTGCACTCATCCGTATCTTCTTTCTTCTCTTTGGATAATTGCGGTTGATTATGTCCTCACTTATTCTTTGGCGTTGGTGAGTAAAGAACGTGTTGTCGTACATTTTTCCCCCGTTGGCCCACAGCCTTGCACATTCCTGCAGATTCACAGATTCATTATGTTGCTCCTCTAAATACTTCAAAGAGGTTTGTGGCTAGCACAATAAAAAACCAACGAAAGCAATTCTGAACAACTGAGCGACGTTATGTGGAGTCTGGATCGTACAGGGTGTAACGTTAGATAATGAACGCTTGCGATGTCGTGAACGTTTGTCGGTAACGCGAACCCCCTTTCGGCTCTGCCGTACTTTTTTAAGTTTTCCCGAAAGGTGTCGTCAGAAGTTGGAGGAAGAAACGTGTCTGTTTTCAAACAAAGAAAGGGATAACGATTTCAGATTTGATCTCTTTGGAGGGAGAGGCCATACCTACCCACACAGACGGTTCTTTTTCTTTCTTTCTTTTTTTTCCATCCTTGGTCTAACCCAAGTGAGAAGTACATTTACTTATAAATATGAAACGCTAAATGTTAGCACTTATGGTTGTTTAAATATTAATTTTGAGCACACTCTGTTTTTTTTTTTAATTCCGACAGGCTGTACAGAGGGCAATAGGCGGAGCGACGTGATTATGATAACCTCATTCAGCCTGACAGAAGAGATGAGATGCATTTGTCAAAAACAAAAAAAAAGAAAAA
>NC_044496.1:6051271-6056271 GCF_902362185.1 Chanos chanos | reverse complement strand
GACACAACACAAGATATTTTGCCCCCACTTACATACACCAACCCCCCACAACCACCTTCTCTTTTCTCTTTTTCAGCAAAATTCCACCTTTAAGTGATCTGTCACTCATTCTCTTACACAGTGTAGCCAGAACATATGTATGTGAGATTCTCTGTCTGTCTGTCTGTCTGTTTCTCTCTCTCTCTCTCTCTCTCTCTCTCTCTCTCTCTCTCACACACACACACACACACACACACATACTTTTCTCTCTCTTGTCTCGCTCTTCATCTCTCATGAACACAAACAAGGCCTTTCTTTTGCTTGTGAATTTGATTGCAAGTGTATATTATGTTTGTTGTGAATGGTATATAATCAGACATTTCACCACAAGGCGCACAGACAGGGTTGGAGCTTTCTTTTCTTTCTTTTCTTTCACATGAAATTGCCACAAAGTCAGTTTGATTCAGTCTGTATAACAGCACACAAAACAGGCTATATAGAAACTGCATTGCATGGTATATATAAGTTATTGGCTTTGTTGTGCTACTAACACATTGTCTAGCATTTTAACACTACTACCTTTAAAAGCATAGATTCCAAAACAAAACAGGATATATATTATCACACAGACACCAGATGTAGTCACATACTAGAGTATGTATGTAATATGCAATCTTGAATACATTTAGATGTGGATTTATGAGTAAAAAGCTTTACAATGTCCCAGAATGCTACATGGCTGTGTAAACTGTTAGTATGAATGCAGCTGTCTGTAAGTGTTTAAAATAAATAAATAAATAAACCTTCAGTGGAGAAGAAGAAAAAAAAATGAGTATAGCTGGGTCACACTTCCTGCTACTTTTGATGGTGAATGAAACAATGACACTCACAGGACTAGCATGTTAAATATGCATGTAGCAATGAAATATGTATACATCCATGTGTCAAAGGCACACCAAAAACACATGCAAGCGGAGCAGCATACATGTTCATGCTTTCATCCCTACCCTGCCATCTCTAAGTAGTGAAGACACGCAGAAAAAAAGAAAAAAAAATTAAGAGAATGAATAAACACGATGCAAATCTTTTTAGCTAGCATGTTAGCATATCTCACTAAATCACTCGTTGACTTTTTATTTTAATGACCCTGAGGTTGGCTATAAAGAACCATGGAGGAAATTAAATGCCCTAAATATTTTTGAGAAACAAGATTGTTTTCCTGTGGACGGAGTATAATCTGCTCTGTCATGGTGGTTTGCGAGGGAATGGCTGAAGGTTTTTAAGAGGGCTGGTTCTAGTTTTCCCACCGCAGTAATCATTCCAAAGAGCACCCTCTCCCACTCTGTCTCTGCCAGTCAAAACACACTCACTCACTCACACACACACACACACACACACACCCAGACCCACCCACCCATACACACACACACACACACACACACACACACACACACACACACACACACACACACACATGCACGTGCACGTGCACATAAAAAGGCCAATCTGAAATGTATTAAAAGTAACCAATCAACTGAAAAAATGCTTTCCCATCTTTTTGTGGAGCCAAAAAAGACAGGTAAAAAAAAAGACCTCTATGTGAACACAAACTTGTCATGATATATAGCAGGAAAATTGATGAGTCGACTTAGTCTCCTGAACATGAAAGGTGAGGTTCTTTGTATCAATTACACAATCCTGTCCCTGCAGCTAAAGTCAGCCAATAATCTCTCTGTTGGCTCTCTCTTCCATAATCAACACAAAGGCACAAGACCCACAACAGTTTGACAGTGCTCGAGTACGAGAGAGATGTGTGTGTGTGTGTGTGTGTGTGTGTAGTGTGTGTGTCTGTGAGAGAGACAGAGTCTCAAGGCGGATCCTCTGGCCCTGCGGCTCCAAAACCTCTCAGGTGTCGGTGGGTTCCGGCAGGTGTGTGTGTTAGCGAAACAGAAAGGCTGCAGGTGACTGCGTTGCCTCATCTCGTCTCTCTGACTCCAGAGGGGCTGACAGGGTGTCGGGATGGGGCGGAGTCTACTGTTAGACTGAGTCCAGCACAATGGACACTGTCAGGCAGGCTGTAAGAGAAATTGGCCTCGGAGACGTAGTTCTTGAGAACTGTTGGGCGAGTCTTCCTTAGGTTTCAAGCCATAGCTTGGCAGATACCCAGTGTTTTGTTTGTTTTAAGCCCACAGTCTCAAATGAGGGTATTCAGACCCCAAAATACCTCCAAAAAAAAAACCCCAGTTTCATATCCAGGCAGTATTCTTTTAAGCAGGAGAGTAAAATGAAGTAAAGGACAGTGATGTCATAATGGGAGCAAAGGATCATGGGAGCTAATGGAAAGATCAGTTACACTGTATTGAGTAGAAGCTTCAGCACCCATTGCTCTGCTGAAGTCCTTGAGAATTGTGTAATCTTGGATAGTCTTTCAAATCTAGACCTCAAACATGGCCTTACTTCATCTCCAGTATCCATCCATCTCCACTCCCATCTCTGGCCTTTTTTAAGCCTTCCTTTCTGTCCTCTGGAATCTGCGCTGTACGCAGACAAGTGCTTGTCCCTGTTCATTTATGGTTCACTCTTAGTGGCCATTAAAAAACACAGATTCTGAAAGCAGAGAATGAAGGAATACAGACCGCAGAGTTTACACAGAAATGCCCCAACAGCAAGGCCAAAATTAAAACACAGAGCCAGCCAAAACAGAGGCACTCTCCTTTCACTTGCTCTTTCACTCACTCTCTCTCTCTCTCTCTCTCTCTCTCTCTCTCTTTCTCTCTCTCTCTCTCTCTCTCTCTCTCTCTCTCCCTCTCACTCACGCTCATAGGCACACACACACACACATGCATACATGCATATTCTGCATGTCTTTATTTGTCTTTGAACATTGTCCATTCATCCATCACAGTAAACACACACGCACACGTACACGCACACACACACACACACACACAAAGTGTCTCTCAGTTTGAAGTGATTCACTTAATAAAACATTATCAAACACCAGCTCTCAGCCTTGTTCAGACAAACGACTCCACTCTTCTAACGATAATTTGTTTTACAGAGCATTACCCGTCCCTACACTCCCGTAATCCCGCATTCTCGCAAGTTGTTTTTTTTTTTTCTCTCCCTCCCTCCAAAAAAAAAAAAAAATGACAGCTGCTTTTTCTGAAGGAAAGCCGCGGCTCGTCTCAGACGATAATCTAGGGCTTCTCTCTTTCTCCGTTCCAACACTTACATGCAGCTACACGGTGAGTCAGTGTGGTAATTCTGTCATTAAGGAGCTAATGCTCTCTCAGGCCAGGCTTTATCCACACACACTGCCAGTTCTCTTCTGACCTCGGGCACACTGTGGGAGGATGGGATGCCAATCCGTACCCGCAAAAAAAAAAAAAAATCAAGTGAGTTCCAGTTTGGAACAGAGTGAGAACGCAGCACGAGGCAGACAAACTTTACAGTGAGGTTTCGGTTTAGCTGATGTCTAAAGCACCTGCATCCCGTCCTGACAATGAGCTGTATGTGGAGATGCGCGTTTAACACGTCAGATAACATTCAAATCATCTCTGGTGAGCCGCAACTGGTTTTCGAATGTTCTACCAACTACCCGTAAAACAAACGAAGACACACCCTTGCATTTCAGCTCAATTTTTCCTAAACGTTTTATGAGGAGATGAGGCAAAATAAGTTCATGCCTTCAGTGAATTCACGTGCACACACACACATTGAATGTGAAACGTGTGGCCATAAATTATCTGTTTTAAAAGGTGACAAACATCTGTGTAAGAGACTTAAGACTGGAATATGGTCTCTTGCGTATTTTTGACTCAGAGGAACTGTGCAACATTGAGCATGTGACGCTGCTATATCCATAGAGAAAACATATCACAGTTAAGGTCCGTTCCAAAAATTCTTTTTAAAGCATATCCTAATCAGATTTCCTCTCTCTCCACCTCCAACTCCCAAAACTGATTCACTGATATGAGAAACAGATGAGTCCGAACAAATTAGTATAAATGTCATCTACCTCTTCTGACCCACCCTCTGTTTGTGTGCATCAGTTCTAATGGGGGGCGGGGACAGAGAAGGGGCTACATTGAGAACAGGTACTGGGCCCTTGACCTCAGTAAGATATATAGCTTAATTCTTCCCACAGACTTGAGTGACTCACATGCCAAAAAAATATTCATCAGAAAATGCAAAACACAGACACGCTTAACTTCAGGAGAGGCAATACAGTAAAATGCACTTTTTTAGTTTTGTTCTTTCACAAACCTAGAATGCCTTTAAAACTCGAAGACAAACGTGAGCCAAACTGATAAAACATGTCTCTGCTTCGTCCACACCTGTCTTTTCCAATAACAAACCCACACAATTAAGTTCTAAACTCGCACATAAATCTCCCAGGATGCTCATTTAACAGTTCCCTCAGGCTGCCAGACACTTGCTTTTGATTGTGCTGTGTTGTGAGTTTACTACAGAGAGACACACACACACACACACACAGAGAGAGAGAGAGAGAGAGAGAGAGAGGGTTGTGGGAATTCCATTTGAATAGCTGGACGTCTGGTTTACATGTCAGTCAGACAGTAAATATACAGTGAATAGACTTGCACTCACTATACATTGCATGTGTTTACGTTTAAAGGGGATTTAGTTTAACACAAGCTCCTTGCTAATCTCTGCCAGCATAGAGAATCAGCTTTTCTCACACTTGCATGCAGGTGCGCACGCACACACACACACACCTGCCCGTTCCAGCCCTGATTCTGCACCCTTTAACGGATAAGCCTGACAGATTGATTGATTCATTGATCTGTGATTCTCACCTGACAGCCTGGAGGGGCAGTGTGACTCTCTCTCTCTCTCTCTCTCTCTCTCTCTCTCTCTCTGTCTCTCTCTACCTGATGACTGGAGGGAGTTTTCCACCTTACAGACCCTACCCAACTGGTGCCCTGAAAGGAGGAATGCCCAGTTATCTGACCGGCCCGATTCAGGTGAGAAGAGTTCACCTGGATGGGAAATTA
>NC_044496.1:6023771-6041271 GCF_902362185.1 Chanos chanos | reverse complement strand
TCTATTTTGAGACTTTTCATGTTTATGCAAGTCAGTATACAAGCTGTTTACTCATTAAAATACTTTGGCACGATTTTTCTTGGACACTGTTTGCTTTCGGAGTGTAGAAGTGGGGTCACATTGACAAATATGACTGGACGCTGTCTGACCCCTCAGAGTGTGGTGATGCCAGAGAGTCAATTTACAGCACATTATTCAATAAATATACCTCCATCTTCTTACACACACACACACACACACACACACACACACACATACACAGAGAGAGAGAGAGAGAGAGAGAGAGAGAGAGAGAGAGAGGGGTCAGGACTGGCTAAAAATGTAAGACTGTCCTTTACTGCTGAGAGCCAGAAATACCTCTGAGAGTGGCTGGCATAACCAGAGTAATAACACAGATATGTCTTTTTTTGAGCATCATTTTCTGCAATGTTGTGAACAGTGAAAAAGTTCTACTGGAAAATTAAAGGAGACAATGAAAATTGACGGAGACAATGAACTTAATGGTCTTAATGACTATAAAACAATCTTTCTTTAAATTTGAGTGCTTGTGTATGTGTGTATGTTTCCACATGTGCACAATTGCAAATAATTCCCTAAAACAGCAGCAAAATTGAATGAATGAATGAATGAACTGGCCACAGACACACATACCAAGTCCTAAAAGATGACCTGTTCAAACATGCTATAAAGAAAGATTAAACAAACCACACAAAGACCAAAACCACTCTTTATTTAAAGAAGCGTTCGACCACATGGTAGCACAGCCGTAACCAAGTTCCACTGTTCAAACAAAGCCGTTTGACAGGCAGGCCTGGAGAAAAGTGGCTGCAAGACTACATCCATTTTAATATGTTTTATCTCCTCTGTCACTGCAGATAATTGCCCCAAGTAGATAAAGACCCATTCGCCCGCTAACACCCTCATCAATGCAGATGTTATGCGGCTGATTTAATCACACTCCTAACAGATGTTTTCGGCTGCCCCCTTTCATTAGAGGCAGCCGCGGTAGATGCAGGAATCAAAGATTATTTGAGGAATTAGGATATGAAAAGCGCGTTAGCTCAATTAAGGAAATTAAATTGTGTACAGACGTGGCTTGTTCCACCAGCGGTGAGCATTAGCCGGGCAAGCCAGGGCATAATAAAATCAGAGAATCGCGCTCTAATTGAAACGCACTTAAAAAGGATCATGCTGACAAATGCGATTGTATCTGGGCGGTAATGCGCGCACCTCCCGCTTCCTTCTCGTTAAATCCAATGAAATTGAAATAGCGGCGACGTCTTGACAGCTTCCTGATAACATCTGCGAACAAGTGGCGCATTCACAAAACAGGTAATCAATTTTGGGAGAGAGCTCATCAGGAACGAGTCACCGTTTAAGAACATTCTACGATCAAAACAAATTAACGGAAAAGCTGCAGATAAGAATTCATCACTGCGTTATCAGCATCCGCATTCACGGAGGCCAGTGTTTTCCATTGCTCTTAATAAAAATCACTTAAGATTTATCGCTTCATGAATTTATTTATCAGTTGATCCTAGGTCCTAAGAAATTCCGCTTATAAGGCATCATCAGTCAAAAGATTGAGAAGATGAACCTAGATCAGACAGACAGTAACTGTAGGTGCCCAGGGCAGCCCCAAGAGTAGCTAACAAGCAAAGCCGGACACAGTCTGAAGAATCATAACGGACTTGCACAAGTAACCGTCAAAATAAAGAAACACTTGAAGAAAACGAGAGATATAATATAATTTAAATATGGTGAGCGGTCCCATTTGCCCAGGAGTTCTGTAACTCTGACATGGGATTGACTGTTGGGGCGCTTCTCGTAGGTGCTTCAGTAGTGAATACGACTCAACTCGCTGATGTTTCACAACTAAGAAAAGTCGCTAATGTGACGTCATTGACAGGAAAGACAGGGGAAAACGTAATTTGCAAGGGTCAAGAGTTTGAATGACTTGGTCATGATGTCCTGCTATCAAATGAAAGACACAAGGCCAAGCAGATGAGTACCTCTTAATCGGTTGGGAAGAAAAAGAAGAAGAAGAAGAAAAGAAAAAGAAGAAGAAGAAGAAGAAGAAAGGAAAAGAAAAAGAAGAAGAAGAAGAATAGGTAGTCAGCAGGCAGTTTCATCAAGACTTGTCCATGCAGACGTTCACAGAGATGGGTACTATGGTTGGTTTGTGGTGTCTGAACCCTTTATTACACCTAAAAATGCTTGTTTACAAGTAGAAAAGTGGCAGAGGACATGGGCAGTGGCCTGGTGAAGAGTGGAAAAAAGACGTCATGTGGTCAGATGAGTCATCCTTCACCCTCTTCTCGACACGTGAATGAGTGCAGTGCAGTGCATTTTGTGCCCGAATGCTTGTTTACCATGATGATGGACTTGGTGTGGCTCTCTTATGATGTAGGATACATTGTCCAGGTATGGTTAGGACCGCTTACGCCCTCAATGCAAAGTAAACTGCTGCAGTTACTTTTCTTAATGATTATCTCTCATCCGGTGGTGTGTCATTTCTATTCCCGATCAGAGCCATCTCTTCCAGGATGACAGTGTCCCACCCGCAGTGCAGCAGTGTTCACTGAATAGCCTGATGAACATGAAGATGATATAAAACAGACAACATGCGGTAACTGTCTAGTCATGCGCACGTGCATGTGCATCTCAGAGCAGTCACTGAGAGGGTGTTTCACACTATCATGAATGAAGCACAAAATGATGGAATTTCTTATGGAGACAAAGGTACTGTATATCCCCAGTGCAGTTCAAGACAAGTGTAGAATCTATAGATGCGTAGATGCAAAGCGACACTTTAGATTTCTGGTACTTTACACTGGTCAAACACCTCTGTTACACCACTTCACGTTGGCTTTGCATCCGTTTTGTGATTTACCTGTGCTGTTTATAGCGTGGATGTTGGAGAAAAAGTGAATGAAACTTCTTGCTCTCATGACCTGCAGGATTCCTGACACAATCTATCTATCAGCTCTTCTGGGCGACTGCTGTCCACCCTGTTACAATGCAGCTCTTGTTGATAACACCTTCAATGAGCAAAATCATGGTGTTATCATGACATAATATAATAAATTCACATGGTTACCTTTTTTGCGCTGTCTATTCCAATCCTGGATTTAAGTAATATACATTTAATACCTTTACATCTGACTCAAGCAGCCCCTACGGTTAATGAGAACACTCTGCCATATACATTTTAATTGTATTTTTAATTCTTCAAATGGAGCAGAGCTCTTTTTGTACATTTTAACCATTTTCAACCGTCCACCTCTAGGGGCACTCCTTGCTGCCTGCAGTCTATTTCAACAAGAGGGCCGTCTTTGCACTTGTCCGAATGAACACACACACACACAAACACACACACACACACTCTCACACACAAACACAAATGTACGTGTATTAGTATCTACCCCTGTCGTAATCAAACCGATCTGTCTTTGACTAAGAGGGGAGGGGGAAAAAAAATGCTGTTTACAGGAAAACTTTTCTTCATCGAAGGGACATTGTTTTCTTTCAAACATAGTTTCAGGCTCATTTCCTCTGTCTCTGTCCTCTAGCTAACTCTCCCTGTGCTACATTAAATTGGTTTGTGAAGCGTCTCGGGGTGAGATTGTTCACGCACTTGTGTTTTAATGCACACACTGTTTTGTAATAGTCCTCTGAAATATAGAACATGCCTCAATTATGTATTACACATCTAAGTTAGAGCATTAAACTCTTTGTTAAAGTTGAGTCTGGAAAGCCATACGCCGTCACTCTGAGTGGATGATAGCGGGCTGGGTAATGTCTGCATTAAGGGGGATATCTTCCAAAGCTGTAGGGATGTGCTTACAAATGGTACATGTGCTCTGCATGTGGCAGCCGTCAAGCCAATGAGAAATGCATGTGTCCTAATCCACAGATCAGGGCCAGAAAAGCCAGCCACTTACAGGATATATCTAATGACATGGAATGGAGTTAGCTGCTTCGAGTTTAGAAAAGGAGGAAAAAAAAATGAAAGGAAGAATTTTTTAAAAAGTGGATTTATAAAGACATCAGAAATACACATATCCACTTTGAGAACATTTTAATTCTAGTAATTTACTGTAATACTAACTACAAACAACCTCTTTTTCATGTTTAAACCCTGCTGAAATACGTTATTGTAACATTACAGACTTTAGGCTCCAAAAAAAAAAAAAAAGAAAACCCTTTTACTCTCCATTCTCTCTGTTTGAAATAAGCAGATGAGGTTTGAGGGCTGGGCTGGAGAAGCGTGAATGTTGTGTTTTTCTATTTGAAGAATGAGTACACAACGGTAATTACGAGATAAATTCAGCCCGTCTGTCTGTCTGTGTGCCTCTGTGTGTTCCAGCACTTCTGAGCACGTGCAGTAGACCCTCAGGTCTAAGCTGTGTATTTTCACAGTCTGACTGAAGTAAAACATAGCCTTTAATGTCTCATTTCGAGTGAACGCTCAGCCAAAATGAACACACACACACACACACACACACTCACACACCTACATGCCTGGCTTTAATTGAAAGATGCAGGTTGCCACATGACAGTTTTTTTTAGGGAGATGAGCACTTTTTTTTTTTTTAAATCAATATTCTCAGGTTGTTTTTCCTCTCCAAATTGAAGTTGCCATTCTCAGCGTGTTGTCGTCACGGAAACAAAGAGATAGACTGAGGGGGTGGTAATTGAGCCAGGAAGATTACACGGAGATCATTTCTGATATAAACAAAGTTCAGTTTCCTCGCAGACGAAAAAGAACACCAAGTTACTAATATCATCATGAACAGCAATAAATATCAAAGCAGCTTAATTACAGTGTAAGCCAGTCATTAAAAAAAAGAGAGACATTTCACTGAGAAGTGCTCTTTAGAAACCTCTACTCAGATGGATCTGGATACATAACATTTTCGTTGTGTCTCTCTCCGCCTCACTATCTTTTCTCTTACTCTGTCGCTCCGAAAACATGTGACTACATGCATTTAACGATGTCTAACATGTATTTTACACATGAGCAAAGCTGTTCCAACTCGCCTTTAGACAAAGGCTTTACTTTGGCAAAGACAGACACAGTTCCAATCAAGCATGTGGAACCTAAAACCTCAATTAGACCCATCAATATTTTATTCTGCCATGTCTCACGAGTCCGTCCTCTCTCCCAGAGGTCCCACAGCAAGGGCAGATATCTTTAATTGTTGGCCCAAAGCGTTGGAGACAGACACGACTTTGTTTTCTCAATAATGGATAACCAGACCGAGTTTCTGAGTAAATACAGGCATTGGTGGTCTTGGTGTTACCCTGGGGTGAGTCCTTTGGCCTCCAGAAGAAACATGCTTAATTGAAAACCCAAAAAAGCCACTGGAAAAATAAGACATGAGTATTTTGCTGGTAACAAACAGGCATAGGACAGGATGCTCATGTCTGAAGACAGTTGGGAAAACAAACGTCTACCACACGGCATTCTGACTAAAGACCATTACTTCTTAAGATGTTTCAAGAAAGAAACCACTAAACTGGAAGCCAAGCCAGTGGTTTCTGTGAAACTAAATATTTCTCACAGGTCCAGTGTAAGACTTCTGTATCATCACCTTTATCCTCTACGTTGTCACTGAAACGTTGTGGAACACTAACAGTGACATCAGGAGGCAGGCACCTCCTCCCCTCTGTTTCACCTCCACAGGATTTTACAGATATACATAACGCACCTCCAGGACCATCACTTCCCTATCTCCCTCTTTCTAAGGGTGCTTCTCTCTCTCTCTCTCTCTCTCTTAACCTACTCCTTCTGAAAGTTCTCCTGTGTCGTTGCTGAGGGAATTTGGTCATGCTTTGCCATATTTCCAGGCCGTAGTGAGGAGTGGGCTATCTTCCAGGGCCATTGGAATGAGAACTGACGAAATCCCGTTTCAACGTCCCAAGGAGATAATCTGCCGTCATTTCTTATTTGCATAACGTCATTTAAAATTTAATGTAATGGTATTAAGCTACAGCCTCCCCTCCTCTCCACTCAAACACATCTGTTTGCTCTTTCCATCTCTCTGCGTATGTCTCTGTCTCCCTTCCTAACCCCACTGTCTTAGCTCTACTGAACTTCAACTAAATGGACCGTGACAATACAGTGGAGGTTTATTGGAAACTATGTCCAGTTTTTGGTTGTATTTTGTCATTAAATGACAGAGAGACAGTGAAGGAATGCTATGGTGAGAAAATTCAAACAAAGCGTTGAGAATCATGGGCCGGGGCCAAGTGTGAGCCCCAAGGAACCAGCCTTGAATACCGTTCCATTTGTCTGCTTCAAACATGTCCTACTTAGGAACAGCAATGGGACTCAATTAGGCTGGAACAGAGATGAGCTGATAATTAATTTATTAATGAATACAATCAGAATAGGATGTTGGGATGAGAAGCCCCATTTGTAAGGGCTGGCTTAGCTTGGCTTGGCAGGGACTAGTGGATCCAGCTAGGTGGTTCTGGTCCGAGGGACAGTGAAGGCAAATAGGGGATGAGAGAGGTGCATGTCTGCTGTATATCTGTATCATCTATTAAAATACACACACACACACACACACACACACACACACACACACAGATGTACACATACAGGCCAACATGTAAAGTGGTATATGCGCAAACACACACACACACACACACACACACACACAGAGTGCCAATTTTCTAGCAGAGCATCATCATCACATTAAAAATAAATTCATTCAAAGTCAATTTGTGGAGTGTTTGGCGATGTGGGGCAACAATATCGCCTCTGCATAAGAGAGCTGCACATCTCTCTCTCTCCCTCTCTCTCTCTCTCGCTCTCTCTCTCTCTCTCTCTCTCCCTCTCTCTCTCTCTCTCTCTCCCCCTCTCCCCAAGGCATTCCTTTGTCTATCCATTTTCTGTGATTAAAAATACAATGATGAATGCATATTTTTTCCAGATGAATAACTTGAAGGAGTTGGCAGCAGATAAATCGTAGGGGTGTATTTTGTAATGACTGGCCAGATCATTCTCATTCACATTCATACGTGCATGTGCTGGCTCCATTCAAATGTTTGGGTTCACCAGAATGACGCCGTGCGACGGACACTATAGTAAGTGGCCAGTCTGAGGCCTTTGATTTAGCTGGGTTGCCATAGTGTAAACAAATCCCCCCCTTTATGCACTGCATTTGAATAGTCTCTGCATTGAAGTGAGGCTGTTTTTACAACCTGTCTAAACAGCACACTCTTCAAACATGCACACACGCACACAAAAACACACACACACACACGCACACACACACACACACACACACACACACACGTACACACAAAAACACCATATATGTGGGTTCTTATTTAGTGGGTGGCTTTATAGCACTCCTTTGTTTTTGTTTAAATGAACTTTGCCTCCTCATGCTGTAGGAGGCTGTCAAACAGAGCAGAAAGGCCTTGTGATAATCATTCCCTGAGAATTTTAGAACTATCTACAAGCCAAAAAGTCTCAAGTGAGCTTCAACCTCTGGTTTTAATGTGAAAACACAGCAGCTTTGTAACGTATGACAATTATCCATAGACCCATGCAGTAATTAATCAGAAATCATAGTCATTACTAACAGAGATAATTACATAATCTAACTGACAAACATAATAGGGTTTTGTCATTTTTTCTTTAGAAGAGATGCAATAAAAAAATCTTCCATCAATATACTCAAGATAACAAAATACACAAAATAATGTTGTGCAGAACTGGTTGCAAAGCTTCAGGTTTGAATGTAAAGTATTAAGCCATTCTGTACCTAATTCAGTCAATCTCTTCTCGAACATTTATAACGAAAATGAAATGTCTGGAGCCTTCCCTCCACATGAAAAGTAATTCCAAGGCCCATATTCATTAACACAACATTTTTTCAAAAAAATGAAAAGCAAAAACCATGAAACTAAGTTTGACAACGAGTAACCGCACCGTCAGATATTTAACTGAAAAAGACATTCCGTGGCTGGTTTGTTTGAATCCGTCTTCTTAAGTTTTGTATATTTAAAAGAGACACTTCTCCCCGTTATAGGTCAGAATTTGTCCAGTCTGGCTTTTCCCTGAGGTTTTGGGCTAAGTCTTTTTTTTTTTTTCTTATCTTAGAGCAGCTAGCATTAAAGCAACACCACTCCACGCGGCCCAGCGTCGGGGGGGGGGGTGGGTCGGAATTCGCTTCAACGGTCCTCAGAAGGTCTCACGACGCACGTTCTCTCAGGCCGACCCCCGCGCTCTCTCACAAACGCTCCCCGTAGACGTGCCCCAATCCACACAGACACCCTCTTTATCCTCCCCGCTCCTCCTCTTCTCCTTCTCTACCTCTCTCACTCCCCTTCCCATGATTCCACTTCAGAGAGTTGGCCCCTCATGCCTGCTAAAGGCTTTGAAGCCAAAATAGTCCAGGAAGTTCCTGTCTTAAGAGGTGCCCCAGCGGACCGTGATCCCAAGAATCCGGGAGAAGGAAATAGAGGGAGAAGGAGAGGAGAGGAGAGCGAGAGAAAGAGGAGAGGGAGAGAGAAAAGGAGAGATGTGAAGAGAGAGCTGGATTGAAGCTCGAACAGCACAGAGGACTCCAGGGCCCTTCCCTCACAAAGAATAGAGCATGCAGGATTAAAATTGTTATTCACTGAATTAAGAGAAAAAGAGAATGCCTTAATACACGAGTGCACGGAAGATGTGAGAAACAGAGGTTTCTGTTTAATGACAGGGTAGATGACTGGTTTGTGTGTGTGTGTGTGTGTGTGTGTGCGTGTGTCTGTGTGTGTGTCTTAGACAGACACTGAAAGAGAAAGAGAGAGAGAGAGAGACAGAGAGAGGGAGAGAAAGAAGAATAGAGATTGAGCACTAGTTGTAAACAGAAGATGGGGTGCTATTCTGTCCTGAAATCTTTTCTTTGGATAAATACACTCCTCTAATCTATCTAAAGCACTGTTTGACAAACCTAGAGAGATTCATCTGAAGACTGACTGACAGCAATGTGGCTTTAAATATGGTTTTCCAAATGATTCTCCTGTCTTCTTTCACAGCAATATGCATTCCATAAACTGACACCATCAATAAAACATGCTGAGAGAGACATCCTATTCATTACTCACGGCTGTGCCAATATTTTTGAGGAGAGAATGATAAATCGATATAGCAGAGAAGGTGGCTTCTTCTTTGGTTTTACTACTAAGAGACAGACAGACAGAGACAGAGAGAGAGAGAGAGAGAGAGAGAGAGAGAGAGAGACAGAAAGAGAGAGATAGCACTCTAGCTTGCCGCGTAGCTGCGAGATGAAAGCCGTTGCACCTGTCAAACAAACTGCTGGAATAGTGATAAATTAATGATCAAATGCTACGTGCTGATGTACAGTGGCACAGTCGAGTCCTGTAACCACCAGACCCTCAGCTTTACACAGAGAAAGAGGGGGGGGGGGGGGGGGGAGAGAGAGAAAGATAAAGAGAGAGAAAGAAAAAAATGAAAAAAGAAAACAAGAGACAGAAAGAGGAGGGAGAGGAAGAAGAAGGAGAAATGCAGCTGACATCAAAACCTCCCCAGTGCTTAGAGAGGAGTTTCCTGTGCCTTCAAAGGAAGAGGCGGGACTTGGGTGTCTCCATGGGGACGGTGGCTCAGTTGGGGGGACAGCCACCTCTCTTCCGAACAGCCAATCAGATACAAACGAGCCAGGGGACCTCTTGGGAGTGCCAGCGACGCGTGTGTTTGAAGTTGCATCCCTGTCTCATCCACTGGTGGGAAACCAGTACAGCAGTGCCACACATTCTGGTCTGAACTGGAAGCAAGTCTGGCGACTTAGCCTGCTGTCTCTTTTGTGTAGTATTACAGAGATTTTTTTTCTTTCTTTTTAATGAAACAGTAAACATCTGTGTACATGCATGCTGGCATGTGTGTGTGTGTGTGTGTGTGTGTGTGTGCGCGTGCGTGTGTGTGTGTGTGTGTGTGTACACGTGCGCGTGTGTGTGCGTGCGTATGCGTGTGTGTGTGAGTGTGAAAGACAAAGAGAAAGAAAGAGAGAGAAAGGGAACAAGTGCAAAAACATGTTTTTTTTTTTTTTTTTAGTTTGTTTTTTTTTTTTTGGTGTGAATACACATTGTCTACCCTGGTATCCTCAGCATTTCTGCATTTGTTATTGGCCAGCCTTGATAGAAAAACAACAAGTTCACTTTTGTAAACAACATGCAGTGTGGATTTTTTTTTTCCCCTCTGGATGTTAGTAAAAGTTGGCTTCCCTCTGATGTCACTTTCTTCTCGGTGTATATCCGTGCCTGTTCTGTTACCGCGGCGACATGACTGAACACCGCGGCTAATCTGCCGTGCCGTTATCCATCTAACTACCACCCCTCCTCCGTTCCTGCTCTTCCCTTTGAAAGAACAGAAAGAAATTAAAATCACGCTTTTGAATTATGGATCCGATGACAAGCCAGTCTTTGAGGCTCTCTCCTCTCTTTCCGAAACAAAGTTACTAAGGATCTGACTGCTAGCGTATTCGCTCAGAGAGAGAGAGAGAGAGAGAGAGAGAGGGAGAAAGAGAGATGGAAAGGAAAAGGGAGAAAGAAAAAAAATCTCAAATGACGATAACACACGGTTTGATAAAACTGACAAGGGACTCAATTAAGGCTTCCTGTCAAAGTGGGAGTGATATTTTATTAAGTGGCAGTGTGCCATTTGATGGTTACATGAAGTGACACATCTGGGGAAGCAGAGAGAGAGAGAGAGAGAGAGAGAGAGAGAGAGAGAGAGAGAGAGAGAGAGAGGGAAAGAGGGAGAGAGGGAGAGAAAGAGAATTAAGAGAGGACATGTGTTGCCACTTTCAGGAAACATCAGTCAAAAAAAGAAAAAAAAAATTGATTCATCAGATTGAGTGAAAAATGGATGAGTTTAATATTAGGATGTTAACATACACTTATATGCATCCATTCTATCTCAGGAGAATGAAACAAACTTGTTTTTCTTATCTAAAAACCCAAATCTTGCTCTGTAAGATGACTGGTTCTGATTTATGCCGTGGCCTCCATTGTCTATGCTTTCATACCTGATTACTCAACCACAACCCAGAAATTAAAGTACTGATATAACACGAACCGCTTTACGCGACAACGCATCTCGTACTCCTCCAGAAACCACACAGGCAAAGCCATCTTTCCTACGCTCCCTAATACACTCTACATAGCCTACATACAGATGCGTTCAAGTTTGTTGAGATAGTGTGTGGAACACTGTCTTTTCTTTAGCTCCCAGAGGAACAGTCTCAGAAGAGATACACAATGCATGTGTGTGTGTGTGCGTGTGTGTGTGTGTGTGTGTGTGTGCGTGTGTGTGCGTGTGTGTGTGTGTGTGTGCGCGTGCGTGTGTGTGTGTGTGTGTTTGTGTGCATGTGTGGGTGCATGCGTGCGTGCGTGTGTGTGTGTGTGTGTGTGTGTGTGTGTGTAGACTACAGTTCTGACTTGGCTTCTGGGCTCATACACCACTGAGAGAAACAGTGGAGGAAAGACTCAGATACTCAGCCCCTCTCTGGGCGTTGAAATTGGAAAAGAAATGGCAAGTAACACAAGCCCTTGTTGTGTGATATTGTGTATGTGTGTGTATGTGTGTGTGTGTGTTTGTGTGTGTGTGTGTGTGTGTGTGTGTGTGTTGTGAAGATCTTAGACAGTAGAGGGGGAGAGAAGGCGCCACCTCAAGTACATCATGGCATGTATGACTGTGTGTGTGTGTGTGTGTGTGAGTGTGGAGAGTGTGCTTTCCTATGCCACTGTGTCAAAGGCAAGCAAGTGTCTCTTGGGTTTAAGTCTTCCCCTTTCTGTCCTAACAAAGCTTCTTTCATACATATACTCTAGCATGCAGAGGCAGTGTGTGGGTACCGGCCTAGCCTGTGCCTTCCGACATGTGTCCTCGCAGTTGATGATGTAAGGAGTCATGACGAAAACAAGCAAATAAATAAAAGAATTGGATTTAAAGGCTTTCTATGCAGGCTAAAATGTAAGCAAAAACAATACAGGATAAAAATAGCAGGTGGATTCACTCCTCCTTTACTCTTTTTTTCCCCCCTCAAAATTAGGGAATTAAACCTTATTCTCGACTGCATCTGAGTATTATAAATGGACAGGAAGAGTGCCCATACTGAAAGACTGCAGTGAATTGAAGTTGTAATGGTGACAGAAACCGTTCAGAGAACACCGAAAGATCGCAACGTTCTTTTGAAGCTGGTTTGGTTTGTGAGGGTTTGTGAGGGTTGAAACTGTTTGTGAAAGCTGAAACTTTAAACTGGACAATTTCTCTTCGGAAATTAAGTTTGTACTTGCAGGACAAAGCATGTTGAGAAAAACAGAATAATCAAAAGGCTAGTGTAGCAGGAGTCGTGTATGAGTGATTCTCCCAACCTTCACAAAGGACCTCGGCTGACCATGCATAGTCTGTTTTATCTAGAACAAAAGCACCGTCAGTGAACAAGAGGGCCTGAGTTCAAAAGCAAAGGCAGACATCAGATACACATGCCCAGAGACAAGAAAACAATCTGTGTAATACATGTTCATGGGTAATAGCAACACGCTACATACAACTACTCGTGTTTGCAGGCAGGAGTTTGCTCAGGATGGTAACAACATTTGAATGTTAACCTATGTTTTTTTTCCTCTCTCTCTTTTCCTCATCCTCCCTCTTCTTCTTCTTCTTCTTCTTCTTGTTCTTCTTTTTCTCCCTCCTTTTTGTTTTCCTCTTTTTTTCTTCTTTTTCTTTCTTGTTTTCTTCTTCTTGTTTTCTTCTCCTTCTTGTTCTTCCTCCCCTTCTTTTTCATCTTCTTCTTCTTTGTAGGCCTGGAAACCTACATATCAAAGTGAAAACTACACTCAAGTCCTGTTGAATGTTACAAGTCTGATTTTGTAAGGGATGTAAGGCACTGACGTGAACATAACAAAACTAGAGTGTCCACCTCTTGCACGAGCTGGCCACAACCGCTCACCAAGGTTTCTGTCAAAAGTGCAACCAGAGGAGCAAAGTCACCTCTTTGCTTCAGCGTGGAGCTTAGGAGTGGAGTTCCTGAGGAGTGAGTCACCTGCGTGCTGTATCTGATCGCTGTCAGCCAAATATCTTGACAACAGTTTCCGCGTTCAAAAGAATCTGGAGCTCACTTAAACAGACATGACTCAGTGACAGCTGCCGGAAGAGCGCTGACGGATTCGACCCTCTACAACTCTGTGCACCACCATAATGAGCTTGGAGATGATGGGGAGGTATCTGTGCCCACAAACGCAAGAGACACATGCGCTTCTCTTCATTTTACTCTTTCCTTTTGGTTCACTGTATCTCTCTTTCTCTCTCTCGTTCTCTCTCTCTCTCTTTTCTCCTCCTCTCTTTCATTATAGATATTTCTGACTGATAGATCTGTCAGCGTACACGCTACTGCCACTGAAATTAAGCAGGCTACTGAACGCAAGTGAAGCTGCTTTCATCGCCGCTGTGCCGGCAGGGTTTTGAAGTGGCCTCCTGCCTTCGTGTGTACTTACAGTGAACTTGCCTTGTTTGTCAAAGTGACAGTCACATTCAGGTTTGTGATTTGGACTGGCTGCATTGCTTGAGAAGTGTCAGTCTGTATGTTCGTTATCTCAGACAGTAATACACGTAGGCCACATTTACACATCAGGCTAGTTCCTCTGTATTACCAAGAACTCAAAGCTACGATGTAATGTCTGCTCTCTGTTGCGTACAGTTTATCAACTATGCTTTAGTCCTGTCACCATTTTTTAACTGTGTGTTTTTTGTTTCAACACAATGATGCTTAGAGTCAACAACGTCTCCATCACGTTATAAATGCAGTTATCACACACTTAATAATGGTTTGTGGTAAGTAAGTGAATAAATTAGTGTCTGAATATATAGAAATGTTAATAATTTGCCTGGGTCACAATACAAATCAGTAGTCACCCCCCCCCCCCCCCCAAGCGGAAAAGTGGGAGTGAAGAGATGGCAAACAGCCACGTCTATTTCCTCCCCCTCTCTCTCTCTCTCCTTCTCTCTCACTGTCTCATTCTGTTGCTGTCCCTTTCCTCTCTTTTTCTCTCTCTCTCTACGTTTCTTCAGTTTTTGTTTTCCTCTCTCTCTTTCTCTCCCTCACTCACTGTCTCTCTCCCTCTCATACATCCAGGCCTCTCTTTTCTCTAAGACCAAGAGCTATGTTTTTTTTTTTTTTTTCCTTTTTACATTGACACCTTTTCCTTATGCCAGCAGTGATAGAGCGAATGAATAATGAAAGAGAGGGACAAAGAAAAAGAGAAGAAGGGAGAGGGTAGCAGCGCTCTGTCCCTGTCATATGACACATGCTACATGGAGATGCCTGGGGGAAAAGCACTAAGACAAACCAAGGCTTGTTTCACAGGAAAAAAAGTTGCTGATCTGTTGTAGTTTACTTCTTCAAGAAAGGTAAGACCAGTGTACATATACACAAAACCACACAACAAATAAAATCCCCGACCAACGCCGCTAAGAATGTGTTACGATGAGTTTTTCTTTTTTTTCTTCTTCTTTTTTTTTTTTTTAAATGAAGGAAGTCAATCTGGCGGCTCATTAGGGCTGTTAAGGCAAATACAACCTCTTAGAAACTTTTTTTTTTTTCTATTGGATAGACAGCTTTTTCTCTTTCAAATTAAAACAAAAAAGAAAAAGAAAAAGAAATTATAATACCAAATAAAATATAAGGTAAATATAAGGTCCAAATCTCAAAAAACAGATACTGAATTAAAAGTCAGTATGTATTAAAATATTTTAGAGCAATGAAGATGCACGTGAAACTGAATGTCATAATTCTTCCATTTGTTGATTTATATTTCAGAATCACCTGACTTGTCAACATTTCTTCTTTTCTGAAAGAACATCTAACATTGTGTTCTCTAACCCTCTCTCTCTCTGTTCATGTGCGGTGCTAGTCATACATGCCCATGTGATCACAAACCGGAGAGACGCATTCATTTCTTTAAAGAAGAAAAGATAATGATGAGGTGATCATTCATTGCTGTCTGTTTCTGTACTGGGCTTAAGCATTTGTATGTGAGTGTGTATTGGTTTTGTATTTAGAATATTTCTATGTAATCCCTGTAGACACATAAAAGTTTGTAACAGTTATGTGTCTCTTTGTGCATTTCTGCGTGTGTATAACCATTTTCCATCCTTTTCCTCCCACCAATTCATTTTGTATCCAGGAAAAACAGAGAACAACAAAACAGGTAAGAAGGGAAAGAGAGAGGACAAGGGGAGACAGAAGAAAAGAGAGAGAGAGAGAGAGAGGGAGAGAGAGAAGGAGAGAGAGGGCAACAGTTCAGAGAGAATGATCTGCAGCAGAAACCTGTGGAGGAAAAAAAACAAAAAAACAAATACCCTGCTGATGATGTCATGTACCCAACAGTGCTAATTACACACACACACACACACACACACACACACACGCACGTATTTACAGAGAGGAACTTAACGGACCTTTAAATGATGCATTAATCAAAGTGGGCTTAATTTAGAGCGACAGGGAATACCTCAGTCTGCCAACCATCTGGAACTGAACCTTGTCAATCAGAGCAAGGCGAGAAAGATGATTGGTGAGCTCGGGGTTAAAAGGAAGATTGGAGGAGGTCTTTAACTGAGACGTGGAGGCTATGGAGGAGCATAAGAATGACAAACTAACGGGGGTTCTTTCATTCCAGGTACAGCTCACGCCTCTGGCGCAAACACAGGGGATCTCATTCAGACAGAGGCTGCGATGAATGATTCTGCCTGTTGACTTTGATGCTGCATGTTTTGTTAAGTAAACAACGACAAAAAAAAAAAAAAAAATGTCTCGCACTTAAAGGAATGAGTCTCATCCAAATCATCAGTAAAGATATCATAATTGTAGAGACGCAGAACAGGAATGCGCTGTGGGAAGCCGGGTGGATTTTCTGTTACCATCCATTAAATCCCATTCTATTAAGGATTTTTTTTCCCCAAAAATCACGCTCTGGCTTTGCTTTTTAACTCTGTTTTAACAATTATAAAGTGATAATGTGTGGATAACTTTCAAAATCAAGCATGTTTTGTTGGAGAAGCATACTTTATTCAGATCAAAACAGACACTTTAAATTAGTAAAGATAGTACCTTCAGTTAGAATAGTTCATGACAATGCTAGCACACTGCATAGCTTTTGATGGATGAAAAGAAAGAACAGACAGAAGAGGTGGAGGAAAAAGGATAGGAGGTGTTTCAGCCATTCTGTGTCAAGTATCAAGTTGTTCTTCAACGTATGCAGTAATGTAGGCCTTTACTTGATATAAAAAGTTTGAGCCGGTAGCTGGGACACTGGTGCGTTTGTCTCCGCGAATCCCAGTGACAGGCAGACTCCAGTGAGTTACCAGACGCAGTCTTAAGACGAACAAGTAGAGAGGTGACAAGTCTGTGATATTCTTTTCCGCAATCACACACGAGCACTTTGATTTCTCCCCCTATGGTGATTGTAAGGGATTTTACAATATCTGCATACTTACATACGTTTTTGATTTTTTTTTTTTTTTTTTTCTTTTTTTTTTCTCCCCTCTTCCTCCAGCTACCAATCCTCATTGTTATCCGTGCCAACTTATGCATGACAAACGCCTCCGGGTAAAAATCACCATCAAAGCGTCTGAAAGGAGGAACACGGCTCCTCTAAGCTCCTCGTCGCTGACAGATGTCACTTTTGAAGTGCTCTCCGGGATGAAAGTGGCGGGAAAGTGACGGCTTCCGTATGGACAGTTGTTCCGCGCGACAGTCGTCATGAGTCTGAAGGTGTAATGAGGACGGACTGGGAGGGCACTGGTTCTACTGGGAGTCTGGATCTCTGTCTAGGAGCCGAGGTCTCCGGAGGCGTCTGTCTCACCTGCTCTGCCCGCTGTGTCACGATGCAATGCCGCGGTCATAAAATATGCCGGAATGCCGAATTCATATCTAGACATACTGCGGAAAAAATAAGGGGCAGGATATGAATTGAAAATGTTCATTTTTTTTAATATTCATGCAAGTTACATGACAACGTTCAACTGGAATAAATCCATAATACCATTTCCATTTTGTGTCCCTTTTTTGTTCTTAGGCCCATAACACTGGCATTATAAAGCATTCATAAATGCTTTATAACATGTACATAAGCTACATATAGCATTTATAAGACAAATAGAATGGCAAATAGAATGCAAGTTGTATACGTTGCACATCCAAACTTCATATGTTCATATATGCCCCCCCCTTCCAATCAGTTAGATAGAACACTGTCTTCTCACTGTCTTCTCTAATTCAGGCCCTGAACTGTCATTTTCAAGGCCATGATGGGGATTTGGAGAAAAACAGCAGTTACTACACTGAATAACTCACTATTTTAGAAATGTCCAAGGCAATTTTGCTAGCAATGCTTCTGCTGCATTGTATGCACGCCTCAAAGTTTGCATGTGTTGACTCTTGAGACGTGTCTCGTCCTTGTTTGGTTGTGTTTGGTAGAG